>NW_026908542.1:43322-151495 GCF_028858725.1 Colius striatus
TCCTCCTTCTTCTTCCACCTCCTCTTCTACCACTCCTTTTCTCCTCCCCTCCCTCCCCTTCATCCTCCCCTCCCTCCTTTTCCTTCCTCTTCCTCTGCTGCTGCTTCTCCTTCTTCCTCCCCCTCCCCTTCCTCCTCCTCCCCCTCCCCTTCCTCCTCCTCCTCCCCCTCCCCTTCCTCCTCCTCCTCCTCCTCCCCCTCCTCCCCCACAACCTCATTACCCCCCTCACTAATTACCCCCCTCACTAATTACCCAGCTCTGGCTGCATCAGAACCCACTCCCATTAACCCTTTCATCCCCAGGGGAAGGGAACTCCCACCTCATTAAACCCCCCAAAACAAGTGAGAGGTGGCTCAGAGTCACCTTCTCCAGACTCTTCATCCTTCTCCTTCCAGGAGGTGCCTCAGGAACACTTGAGCTCCCTGAAGAAAAGCCGTGAAGAAGCCAAAGCTGAGAGGGAAAAACAGAGCCAAGACTTGCTGGTGAGTTCCTCACCCTGAGGCTTCCTCCAAACCTCTTTCCTCTTTCCTTTCCCCTCCTTAATCTTTCCTCTCTTCACCCTCTGTGTAGAAACAAACAGAAGTGGAGAGGCAGAAGGTGGTGGCTGAGTGTAAGGAGCTCAGGGCTTTCCTGGAGGAGAAGGAGCAGCTTCTCCTCTCTCGTCTGGAGGAACTGGACAGAGACATCAGCAAGAGGAGGGATGAAAGTGTCTCTCAGCTCTCTGAGGAGATTGCTCAGCTTGAGAAGCTGCTGAAGGAGCAAGGAGGAGAAAATGGATCAGGAAAGCAGGTTGAGCAGGTGAGATTCACCCTGAGATGGGGAGGGATCGGGATTGGGGATCCCTGGGGGTAAAAAATCCATCTCCAAGGGGTAAAAATCCATCTCCAAGGGGCACAAGGGAGCTTCAGCAGCACCCTGGGGACAAAAAAACGCCTCCAAGGGGACCATAAACATCACCCTGGGGGCAAAAAAACACACTCCAAGGGGCAAAAAGCCACCTCCAAGGGTCACAAGGGACCTTCAGCAGCACCCTGGGGACAAAAATCAACCTCCAAGGGGACCGTAAACATCACCCTGGGGGCAAAAAGCCACCTCCAAGGGTCACAAGGGACCTTCAACATCACCCTGGGGACAAAAACCCATCTCTAAGGGGCAAAAACCCATCTCCAAGGGGCACAAGGGAACTTCAGCATCACCCTGGGGACAAAAATAAACCTCCAAGGGGCAGAAGGGACCTTCAACATCACCCTGGGGGTAAAAAACCACCTCCAAGGGGACCATAAACATCACCCTGGGGGCAGAATCCACATCCAATGGGCACAGGGGCACCATCAACATCACCCTGGGGGTAAAAACCCATCTCCAAGGGGCACAAGGGACCTTGAACATCACCCTGGGGGTAAAAAAACACCTCGAAGGGGACCATAAACATCACCCTGGGGGCAAAAACCCACCTCCAAGGGTCACAAGGGACTTTCAGCAGCACCCTGGGGGCAAAAAACCCATCTCTAAGGGGTAAAAACCCATCTCCAAGGGTCACAAGGGATCAGAAACATCACCCTGGGGGCAAAAACCCATCTCCAAGGGGCAGAAGGGACCTTCAACAGCACTCTGGGGGTAAAAATCCACCTCCAAGGGGACCTTCAACATCACCCTGGGGGTAAAAACTCATCTCCAAGGGTCACAAGGGACCTTCAGCATCACCCTTGGGGTAAAAAGCCACCTCCAAGGGGCACAGGGAACCTTCAGCATCACTGTTGATGGTCCCTCGTGACCCTTGGAGATGGGATTTTGCCCCTTGGAGATGGGTTTTGCCCCCAGGGTGATGCTAATGGTCCCCTTGGAGGTTGATTTTTTACCCCCATGGTGCTGTTGAAGGTCCAGCTTGTTTTTCCTTCATGTCTCTGCATTTTAAAGCCTGGGCTGGGGAGGATTTTGGATGCTGAGGGAGAAAAAGAGACTTGGATTGACCCCTTTCTTTTGTTTTCCCTTCTCTCTTTCCCCTCCAGGCTCTTGCACCAACTGGAAGCAGGTGAGTGAAGCTGAGTCAACTGGGAGGTGTTGGGAGGGTATAAACTCCACCCAGCTTCAACCTCATCAACTTTAAAGCCCAACCAAACCTTTAGGAAGGGATTTGAGGGGAAGGGTTTGAAGATTCATTCCCCAGGAAGCAACACAATCAACTGGTGAAGGATCAAACTTGCACCATCACCAAAGTTGGGATGAGGCTGCTTCTGATTCCTTGTGGCCTCACAGGAGGGGAATCATCCAACACTTACCCTTCCTCTTCCTCCTCCTCCTCAGCTTTGAGAGCTGGATGTTTTGCAAGCCAGAAGCTGGTTTTACAGAGCTGGAGAAGAAACTCAAGAGCTTTTCCCAGAAGAGTGCAGTGCTGAAGGAGGTTTTGCTGGAGTTCAAGGGTGAGTCTCCCCCCTCCAAGGGTTTCTTTGTGTCTCCCAACGTTGAATTCACCTCAAATGGTCATTTCCTTCGAGCTCTGCTCTTGTTTTCACCTTTGGCCTTGCTGGGAGGACTCTTTTCCACAATAACAAGCCTCATTTTGCTTGGAGAGAAGTGAATTCCCCTTGGAACAACCCCCAGGGACTCAATTGTTGTCTCTTTCCCCACAGAGAACCTTCGTTTCGAGCTGGAGAACGACACAGGTGAGTGCCCTTGGCTTTGGGGAGGCATCTTACTGCCAGGCTTCATAGAATCACAGTGCTTGAGGCTTGGAAAGGACCTTTAGAGCTCATCCAAGTCCCACCACCCTGCTCAAACAGCTCCCACCTAGACCAGGGGGGCACAGGAATGTGTCCAAGTGGGTTTGGAAGCCACCAGAGAAACGTCCTCACAGCGATGGCCCAGTCCCATGAGCACTTTGCTGGCTCATGGTGAGTTGATGAGCAACCAGCACTCCCCAGTTTGCTCTGCTGGAGCTCCTCAGGTCAAAACTCCCTCAAAACTCCACCCAGACTCCTCTTTTTCCCCCCAAACCCCACTTTTCCCCTCAAAACTCCACCCAAACACCCATTTCTCCCCTTAAAACTCCACCCAGACTCCTCTTTTTCCCTCAAAACCCCACTTTCCCCCTCAGAACTGCCCCCAAAACCCCACTTTTCCCCTCAAAACTCCACCCAAACACCACTTTTTCCCTCAGAACTCTCCCAAAATCCCCCTTTCCCCCTCCAAACTCCACCCAAACACCTATTTCTCCCCTTAAAACTCCACCCAAACTCCTCTTTTTCCCTCAAAACCCCACTTTTTCCCTCAAAACTCCACCCAAACACCACCTTTTCCCTCAGAACTCTCCCAAAATCCCCCTTTCCCCCTCCAAACTCCACCCAAACACCTATTTCTCCCCTTAAAACTCCACCCAAACTCCTCTTTTTCCCTCAAAACTCCATTTTTTCCCTCAGAACTCAACCCAAACACCATTTTCCCCCCTCAGAACTCCCTCAAAACCCCTTTTTCCGCCTCTGAACTCCCTCAAACACCCACTTTTTCCCTCACAACTCCCCCTAAACACCTACTTGCCCCCTCAGAACATCACTAAAACCCATTTTCTCCCTCAGAATGTCAGTCAAACCCTACTTTTTCCCTCAAAACCCAACTTTTCCCCTCAGAACTCCCCCCAAACCCCACTTTTATCTCTCAAAACCCCACTTTTCCCCTCAGAACTCCCCCCAAACCCCACTTTTATCCCTCAAAACCTCACTTTTCCCCTCAGGACTCCCCCAAAACCCCACTTTCCACCTCTGAACTCCACTCAAACCCCACTTTTTCCCTCAGAACACCCCCCCAAACCCCACTTTTATCCCTCAAAACCCCACTTTTTCCCTCAGAACACCCCCCCAAACCCCACTTTTATCCCTTAAAACCCAATTTTCCCCTCAGAACTCCCTCCAAACCCCACTTTTATCCCTCAAAACCCCAATTTTCCCCTCAGAACTCCCTCAAAACCCCACTTTTCCCCTCAAAACCCCACTTTTTCCCTCAAAACCCCACTTTTCCCCTCAGAACTCCCCCCAAAACCCCACTTTTATCCCTCAAAACCCAATTTTCCCCTCAGAACTCCCCCCAAACCCCACTTTTATCCCTCAAAACCCCACTTTTCCCCTCAGAACTCCCCCCAAACCCCACTTTTTCCCTCAAAACCCCACTTTTCCCCTCAGAACTCCCCCCAAACCCCACTTTTTCCCTCAAAACCCCACTTTTCCCCTCAGAACTTCCCCCAAACCCCACTTTTTCCCTCAAAACCCCACTTTTCCCCTCAGAACTTCCCCCAAACTCCACTTTCCCCCTCAGAACTCCACTCAAACCCCATTTTTTCCCTCAGAACTCCCCTAGAACTCCTTTTCCCCTCAGAACTCCCCCCAAACCCCACTTTTCCCCTCAGAACTCCCCTCAAAACCCCACTTTTCCCCTCAAAACCCCAATTTTCCCCTCAGAACACCCCCCCAAACCCCACTTTTTCCCTCAAAACCACACTTTTCCCCTCAGAACTCCCCCCAAACCCCACTTTTGTCTCTCAAAACCCCACTTTTCCCCTCAGAACTCCCCCAAAACCCCACTTTTCCCCTCAGAACTCCACTCAAACCCAACTTTTCCCCTCAGAACTCCCCCTAAACTCTACTTTTTCCCTCAAAACTGCAATTTTCCCCTCAGAACTCCCTCCAAACCCCACTTTTACCCCTCAAAACCCACTTTTCCCCTCAGAACTCCCCTAGAACCCCACTTTTCCCCTCAGAACTCCCCTAGAACTCCACTTTTTCCCTCAGAACTCCCCCCAAACCCCACTTTTTCCCCTCAAAACCCCACTTTTTCCCTCAAAACCCCGCTTTTTCCCTCAAAACCCCCCCAAACCCCGCTTTTTCCCTCAAAACCCCGCTTTTTCCCTCAAAACCCCACTTTTTCCCTCAGAACTCCCCCAAAACCCCCCTTTCCACCTCTGAACTCCACTCAAACCCCACTTTTTCCCTCAGAACTCCCCCCAAACCCCACTTTTTCCCTCAAAACCCCATTCTTTCCCTCAAAACCCCACTTTTCCCCTCAGAACTCCCCCAAAACCCCACTTTTTCCCTCAGTACTCCACAAAACCCCTTTTTTCCCCTCAAAACCCCACTTTTCCCCTCAGAACCCCACTTTTCCCCTCAGAACCCCCCCCAAACCCCACTTTTTCCCCCCCAACCCTGGCCTCTGTCCCCTCAGCGCTGGGCTGAGAGCTCCGAGCAGCTCCCTCCTCCTCCTCCACCCCCTTCACGCTGTCGTTTGTCCCTCAGGTGACCTCTCCCTGGATCCTGCCACGGCCAACCCTTACCTGGTTCTGTCCGAGGACAAGAGGAGCGTCCGCCTCCGCAGCGCTCCCCAGGAGCTTCCTCCCAACCCCAAACGCTTCGATTACTCCTTCTGTGTCCTGGCAGCCGAAGGTTTTGTTGCTGGGAGACATTACTGGGAGGTTGAAGTGGGGGATGGGGAGAGCTGGGTCTTGGGAGCCGCCCGCGAGTCCGTTCGGAGGAAGGAGAAAATCGATTTCGCTCCAGAGGAAGGGATTTGGGCCGTTGGGTTAAACTGGAAAGGGAAGAATTGGGATCAGTATCAAGCTTTTACTTCACCTGAGACTCCTCTGTCTCTGTGTGAGAGGCCAAGGAAGATTGGGGTGTACCTGGACTACGAAGGGGGGTGGGTGGCCTTCTATAACGCCGACAACATGGCGCCCATCTTCACCTTCACCGCCGCCTTCACCGAGAAAATCTTCCCCTTCTTCTGGCTCTTCTACGTCGGCTCCTCGCTCTCCCTCTGCAATTAAACCCCTTTTTCCCTCCCCTTTCAAGTTTTTCACCCCTCCTGAGGTCACCTACAAGTAGTAGCCACCCCCCAACCCCATTTTTCCTCCCTCCCCTTCGCTTTCACGCTGGTTTGTCCCTCAGAGTTGACTCTTGTTAAAATGGTGGTGGAGGGGTGTTTTTAACCCCCTTCTGTGGCATCAGAGTGGGAATCTCAGACTCAGGGGGTTATTCCCTCTCCCCACACCTCTTATTTTGGGGCAAACAGGGATAAAAAGAGGCTGAAAAAGGTGGGGGGGAGGTTCATTTCCTTAATGGTCTCACCTCCATTTTGAGCTGTGGCCAGATCCCCCTGAGGAAGCTCTTGAGGGTTTAACCCCCACACACACTGTATGAGGAGGAGAGACCCCAAACCTTTAACACCATGGTGGGGGGTCACCTTTGAGCTTCTCCCCCCTCCCATCCCCCTCATTTTCCTCCCCAGCCCCTCATTTTAGCTGCTGTTGAGAGAGCAAAAACCCTCCCCCCCCTTGCCCTCACCATTTTCCTCCTTGCTAACACCAAGCTGAAGTTGTGGGGAGAGGGGGGAAGAAATGGGACATTTTGGGGCTCATTGAGGAGGTTTTTGTGGCCAGATTTGTTTTAGGGATGGGGAATGGGATTTGGGGGAGGTGAAGCCTTGTTTTAGGTGTGTTGATGACTCTCCTGGTGTGATCCTGCTCTGCTGTTCCCTCCCTTTCACTCTGTTTAGTGGGGAAATAAAAGTTGCTGTGCAAAACAAAACCTTGAAAAACTCCTAAATTCATGGTTTTCCTCTGGTTTTTGAGGGTCTGGGGTGATGTGGCTGCTGAGCCACCCCCTCCTCTGAAAGGAACAGAGCTGGAGCTGCTTCTCTCCATCCTCAACCTTCTTTGAGTGGGGAACTTTGGAGGTGAAGGGTCAGAAATCCCATTTTGGTACTGTAAATGTGTCATTTGTGGGGTGAAAAATCATCTTTTCGGGGTGAAAAATCATCTTTTCAGGGTGAAGTTTCCTTATTGGGGAGGAAGAAATCTTTGGGGGAGGGTAAAATGGCTTTTTGGGGTGAAAAATGCTCGTTTTGGGGTGGAAATTCCTTATTTTGGGGGTGAAAATAACTTTTTGGGTGGCAAAAAGCCTGTTTTGGGCCTGAAAATTCCTTTTAGAGAGTGAAAATATTTTCCTAGGGGTCAAAAAATCCCCTTTTGAGGGCAAAACTTCCACTTTAGGGCCTGAAAAGCCTTTTAAGAGGTGAAAATCCTTTTTTGAGGGGTCAAAAATCATCTTTTGAGGGCAAAACTTCCTTTTTGGGCCTTGAAAAATCATTTTTGAGGTGAAAATGGTTTTCTAGGGAGTCCAAAACCCTCCTTTGAGGGCAAAACTTCCATTTTAGGGCCTGAAAATCCTTTTAAGAGGTGAAAATCCTTTCCTTGGGGCTCCAAAATCCTCTTTTGAGGGCAAAACTTTGGTTTTAGGCCATGAAAATTCATTTTTGAGGTGAAAATGCTGTTCTGGGTGCTCCAAAATCCTCTTTTGAGGGTAAAACTTCCATTTTAGGGCCTGAAAAATCCTTTTAAGAGGTGAAAAGCCTTTTTGGGGGGGTTAAAAATCATCTTTGAGGGCAAAACTTCCACTTTTTGGCCTGAAAACTCATCTTTGGGGGTGACAATCCTTTTTGGGGAGGTCAAAAATCCTCTTTTGAGGGCAAAACTTCCATTTTGGGCCATGAAAATTCATTTTGGGTGGCAAAATCCCTTTTTTGACCTGAAAATACCTTTTTGAGAGATGAAAATGCTTTTCTAGGGGTCCAAAATCGTCTTTTGAGGGCAAAACTTCCTTTTTAGGGCCTGAAAATCCTTTTTGGGGGGTCAAAAACCTTCTTTTGAGGGCAAAACTTCCATTTTAGGGCCTGAAAATCCTTTTAAGAGGTGAAAATCCTTTCCTTGGGGCTCCAGAATCCTCTTTTGAGGGCAAAACTTTGGTTTTAAGCCATGAAAATTCGTTTTTGAGGTGCAAATGCTTTTCTGGGGGCTCCAAAATCCTCTTTTGAGGGTAAAACTTCCTTTTTAGGGCCTGAAAATCCTTTTTGGGGGGTCAAAAACCTTCTTTTGAGGGCAAAACTTCCATTTTAGGGCCTGAAAATCCTTTTAAGAGGTGAAAATCCTTTTTTGAGGGGTCAAAAATCCCCTTTTGAGGGCAAAACTTCCACTTTTTGGCCTGAAAACTCATCTTTGGGAGTGAAAATCCTTTTGGGGAAGGTAAAAAATCCTCCTTTGAGGGGAAAACTTCCATTTTGGGCCATGAAAATTCATTTTGGGTGGTAAAACCCCTTTTTTGACCTGAAAATACCTTTTTGAGAGGTGAAAATGCTTTTCTAGGGGTCCAAAATCCTCTTTTGAGGGCAAAACTTCCTTTTTAGGGCCTGAAAATCCTTTTGGGGGGGTCCAAAATCCTCTTTTGAGGGCAAAACTTCCATTTTAGGGCCTGAAAATCCTTTTAAGAGGTGAAAAGCCTTTTTGGGGGGGTTAAAAATCATCTTTGAGGGCAAAACTTCCACTTTTTGGCCTGAAAACTCATCTTTGGGGGTGAAAATCCTTTTTGGGGAGGTCAAAAATCCTCCTTTGATGGCAAAACTTCCACTTTCTGGCCTGAAAACTCATCTTTGGGGGTGAAAATCCTTTTGGGGAGGTCAAAAATCCTCCTTTGAGGGGAAAACTTTCATTTTGGGTGGCAAAACCCCTTTTTTTGACCTGAAAATACCTTTTTGAGAGGTGAAAATCCTTTTCTAGGGGTCAAAAATCATCTTTTGAGGGCAAAACTTCCTTTTAAGGCCTTGAAAAATCATTTTTGAGGTGAAAATGCTTTTCTAGGGAGTCCAAAATCCTCTTTTGAGGCCAAAACTTTGGTTTTAGACCAGGAAAATTCAGTTTTTTAGGTGCAAATGCTTTTCTAGGGAGTCAAAGTCCTCTTTTGAGGGCGAAACTTCCATTTTAGGGCCTGAAAATCCTTTTAAGAGGTGAAAAGCCTTTTTGGGGGGGTTAAAAATCATCTTTTGAGGGCAAAACTTCCTTTTTAGGGCCTGAAAATCCTTTTTGGGGGGTCAAAAACCTTCTTTTGAGGGCAAAACTTCCTTTGTGGGCCTTGAAAAATCATTTTGGGGGTGAAAATCACTTTCAAATTGAAGGCAAATGGTGGTTAATCGAGGCCTCGAGGCCTCAGCCCCTGGCTCAACCACCTCAGGCCCATCCATGTTCCCCTCCAGCTTCCTGAGGCCAAAACCCACCCCAGCCAGGACTAATCCCACCACACAGACCTAAACCAACTTCTTTTGCTGTGCCTAAACCTCTCCAACCTTTGGACTGGGTTGTGAGGGGAGGTTTAACCCCCTCCCTGGAAATGGCACCTTGGCTTGGAGGGGAAAGGCCGCCTCAGGCTGCAAAACTCAGTTCTTTTACACAAAAATAAGTCTTTAATGAGGATCCAGCTGATGATTGTGGGATGAGGGAAGCTGTGGTGGGCTCCTGTGCCTCAGGGAAGGTTGGTTTTGAGGACAGAAATTGGGGGTTTTCCCCCCTCAGTTCCTTTGTGTCCTTTGAGGGGGGTGGGTTTTGTTGTCCCCCACTTCCTCCTTCAGCCCAGATTTGAGGGGGGATGAGTCCTTTTATCACCCAAACCCTCACCCATCCCCACCCCTATCTTCAGCTGGGGTGGGAGGACGGGGTTTGGCTTCACCCCCACTCCCAGGGGTACCCCCAAACCCCATCATCTCCTCACACTCCCCTGCTCCAGGCAGCTCTGAGGGCTCCATCCTCGCCCTGAAATCATCAGGTGGGGATGGCACCATCTGCCTCTGTCCCACGTCGATTTGGGGGGTTCCCCCAGGTATTTCAGGGTGACTTTTGCTTTTGTGGGCAGTGACATTGTCCTTCTTCTCGAATTTCTTGCCACAGATGTCGCAGGAGAACTGGTAAAAGGAGTCGGCGTCGTGTTTCTTCATGTGCCAGTTGAGGGAGGCTTTTTGGCGGCAGGTGAAGCCGCAAATCTCACACCTGGGAGTGAAAAGGGATGAGATTTGCAGGTCAAAAGAGAGCTCAGCTGGTGAAAGGCAGGAAAATCACCCCCAAACGCAGGCAAATGGGTGAAAAGGGACTCCAAAGTTTGGGTTTCTGTTGTTATCTGGTGTGGAAAGGCAACGGAGGGTCCCAACCATCCCCCAAGGCTCGTCCCATCAGAGTGGTTGGGTTGGAAAAGGCCTTCACATTTCCTCCCTCAAAACTCCACCAGACCCCAATTTCCCTCAAAACTCCACTAAAAAGCCCACTTTTTGCCCTCAAAACACCACTAAAACCCCAATTTTCCCTCAAAACTCCAATAAACCCCCATTTTTTTCCCTCAAAACTTCACCAACTCCCCACTTTTTCTCTCAGAAATCTACCAAACCCCCACTTTTCCCTCAAAACTCCACTAAAACCCAAACTTCTCCCTCAGAAATATACCAAACAACCACTTTTTCCCTCAGAAATGTACCAAAACCTAACTTTTCCCCTCAAAACTCCACCAAACCCCCACTTTTCCCTCAGAAACCCAACAAAACCCCAACTTTTCCCTCAGAAATCCAACAAAACCCCACTTTTTCCCTCAAAATGCCACTAAACCCCTATTTTTGCCCTCAAAACTCCACTGAATCCCCACTTTTCCCTCAAAACTCCACTAAGAACCCAACTTTTCCCTCAAAATCTACCAAAATCCCACTTTTTTTCCCTCAAAATGCCACTAAACCCCCAATTTTTCCCTCAAAACTCCACCAAACCTCCACTTTTCCCTCAGAACCCCACTAAAAACCCAACTTTTCCCTCAGAACTCCCCCAAAACCTCACTTTTCCCCTCAAAATGCCACTAAACCCCCATTTTTCCCTCAAAACTCCACTAAACCCCCACTTTTTCCCTCAGAAATGTACCAAACCCCCACTTTTCCCTCAGAACCCCAATAAAACCCCAACTTTTCCCTCAGAAATCCACTAAAACCCCATTTTTGCCCCCAAAACTCCACCAAAATCCCACTTTTTCCCTCAAAATGCCACTAAAGCCCCATTTTTCCCTCAAAACTCCACTAAAGACCCAACTTTTCCCTCAGAACTCCACCAACCCCCCACTTTTTCCCTCAGAAATCTACCAAAACCCCACTTTTTCCCTCAAAATGCCACTAAACCCCCATTTTTGCCCTCAAAACTCCACCAAACCCCCACTTTTCCTTCAGAACTCCACTAAAAACCCAACTTTTCCCTCAAAACTCCACTAAACCCCCACTTTTTCCCTCAGAAATGTACCAAACCCCCACTTTTCCCTCAGAACCCCAATAAAACCCCAACTTTTCCCTCAGAAATCCACTAAAACCCCATTTTTGCCCCCAAAACTCCACCAAAATCCCACTTTTTCCCTCAAAATGCCACTAAAGCCCCATTTTTCCCTCAAAACTCCACTAAAGACCCAACTTTTCCCTCAGAACTCCACCAACCCCCCACTTTTTCCCTCAGAAATCTACTAAAACCCCATTTTTGCCCCCAAAACTCCACCAAAATCCCACTTTTTCCCTCAAAACTCCACTAAATCCCCAGTTTTCCCTCAAAACTCCACTAAAAAACCCAACTTTTCCCTCAGAACTCCACCAACCCCCCACTTTTTCCCTCAGAAATCTACCAAAACCCCACTTTTTCCCTCAAAATGCCACTAAACTCCCATTTTTTCCCTCAAAACTCCACCAAACCCCCACTTTTCCCTCAAAACTCCACTAAAAACCCCATTTTTCCCTCAGAAATCCACCAAACCCCCACTTTTTCCCTCAGAAATGTACCAAAACCTCACTTTTCCCCTCAAAACTCCACCAACTCCCCACTTTTCCCTCAGAACCCCAATAAAACCCCAACTTTTCCCTCAGAAATCCACTAAAACCCCATTTTTGCCCCCAAAACTCCACCAAAATCCCACTTTTTCCCTCAAAATGCCACTAAACCCCCATTTTTGCCCTCAAAACTCCACTAAATTCCCACTTTTCCCTCAGAAATCCACCAAGCCCCCACTTTTTCCCTCAGAAATCTACCAAAACCTCACTTTTTCCCTCAAAACTCCACTAAAAACCCAACTTTTCCCTCAAAAATCAACCAAAACCCCACTTTTTCCCCTCAGAACTGCACCAAAACCCCACTTTTCCCCTCAAAACCCCCCATTACAGAGGCCTCGAAAGGACCGAAGCTGAGGCCTAACCGGCCTCCCCTCCCCCCTCAGGCCTCGACGCCGGGTTTCACGTGGCTTCAGCGCCCCCTCCAGGCCTCAAAGCGCATCGCACTCATTAATTAACCTAATTAACCTAATTAACCCGCCCCGAGGCCGACCCCAAGCCCTGCAGCGCGAGGAGGGGGGGGAAACAAACCTCTAAGCAACGGGGATTTGGCACAAAGTGGGGTTGGAAGAAGACTGGGAGGGGACTGGGGCTTACTGGTGGCTGTGGGAGGGGACTGGGGCTTACTGGTGGCTGTGGGAGGGGACTGGGACTTACTGGTGGCTGTGGGAGGGAACTGGGACGTACTGGTGGCTGTGGGAGGGGACTGGGACTTACTGGTGGCTGTGGGAGGGGACTGAGGCTTACTGGTGGCTGTGGGAGGCGACTGGGACTTACTGGTGGCTATGGGAGGGGACTGGGACTTACTGGTGGCTGTGGGAGGCGACTGGGGCTTACTGGTGGCTGTGGGAGGGGACTGGGGCTTACTGGTGGCTGTGGGAGGTGACTGGGACTTACTGGTGGCTGTGGGAGGCGACTGGGACGTACTGGTGGCTGTGGGAGGTGACTGGGGCTTACTGGTGGCTGTGGGAGGGGACTGGGGCTTACTGGTGGCTGTGGGAGGTGACTGGGACTTACTGGTGGCTGTGGGAGGCGACTGGGGCTTACTGGTGGCTGTGGGAGGGGACTGGGGCTTACTGGTGGCTGTGGGAGGCGACTGGGACGTACTGGTGGCTGTGGGAGGCAACTGGGGCTTACTGGTGGCTGTGGGAGGGGACTGGGGCTTACTGGTGGCTGTGGGAGGGGACTGGGACTTACTGGAGGGGCTTCTCGCCGGTGTGGATGCGCCTGTGGATGATGAGGTTGCTGCTGGTGCGGAAGGAGCGGGCACAGAACTCGCAGATGTAGTCTCGTTTGTCTGTGGGGTGGGAGGACAACAGGGGTGAAGGGGTTGGGTCAACCTCCAGGGGCTGCTGGGAGGTGGCTGGGGTGGTGTTTCAGGTGTTGTTTCAGTTGTTGCCGGTGGTTTAGGTGGTGTTTTGGGTGTTTTAGGTGCTGTTTAGGTGCTTTGGGTAGTGTTTCAGGTGTTTTAAGTGGTGGTTTAGGTGTTACAGGAGGTGTTTTGGGTGTTTTAGGTGGGTTTTCAATGGTGTTTGAGTGGTTTAGATGGAGTTTCGGGTGTTTTAGGTGCTGTTTAGGTGGTTTGGGTAGTGTTTGAGTGGTTTAGGTGGTGGTTTGGGTGTTACAGGAGGTGTTTTAGGTGGTGTTTTGGTGTTTTAGGTGGATTTTCAGGTGTTTTAGATGGTGTTTCAGTGTTTTAGATGGGGTTTGAGTGGTTTAGGTGCTGTTTCGGGTGTTTTAGGTGCTGTTTCGGGTGTTTTAGGTGCTGTTTGGGTGCTTTGGGTAGTGTTTCAGGTGTTGTAAGTGGTGGTTTGGGTGTTACAGGAGGTGTTTTAGGTGGCATTTTGTGGTTTTAGGTGGGGTTTCAGGTGTTTTAGATGGTGTTTGAGTGGTTTAGGTGCTGTTTCGGGTGTTTTAAGTGGTGTTTAGGTGGTTTGGGTGGTGTTTCAGGTGGTTTAGGTGGTGGTTTGGGTGTTACAGGAGGAGTTTTGGGTGTTTTAGGTGGGTTTTCAGGTGTTTTCAATGGTGTTTGAGTGGTTTAGATGGAGTTTCGGGTGTTTTAGGTGCTGTTTAGGTGGTTTGGGTAGTGTTTGAGTGGTTTAGGTGGTGGTTTGGGTGTTACAGGAGGTGTTTTAGGTGGTATTTTGGTGTTTTAGGTGGATTTTCAGGTGTTTTAGATGGTGTTTCAGTGTTTTAGATGGGGTTTGAGTGGTTTAGGTGCTGTTTCGGGTGTTTTAGGTGCTGTTTCGGGTGTTTTAGGTGCTGTTTAGGTGCTTTGGGTAGTGTTTCAGGTGGTTTAGGTGGTGGTTTGGGTGTTACAGGAGGAGTTTTGGGTGTTTTAGGTGGGTTTTCAGGTGTTTTAGATGGTGTTTGAGTGGTTTAGGTGCTGTTTTGGGTGTTTTAGGTGCTGTTTAGGTGCTTTGGGTAGTGTTCCAGGTGTTTTAGGTGGTGGTTTGGGTGTTACAGGAGGAGTTTTAGGTGGTGTTTAGGTGGGTTTTCAGGTATTTTAGATGGTGTTTGAGTGGTTTAGGTGCTGTTTTGGGTGCTTTAGGTGCTGTTTAGGTGCTTTGGGTAGTGTTCCAGGTGTTTTAAGTGGTGGTTTGGGTGTTATAGGAGGTGTTTTAGGTGGGTTTTCAGGTGTTTTCGATGGTGTTTGAGTGTTTTAAGTGCTGTTTGGGGTGTTTTAGGTGCTGTTTAGGTGGTTTGGGTAGTGTTTCAGGTGGTTTAGGTGGTGGTTTGGGTGTTACAGGAGGTGTTTTGGGTGTTTTAGGTGGGTTTTTAGGTGTTTTAGATGGTATTTGAGTGGTTTAGGTGCTGTTTTGGGTGTTTTAGGTGGTGTTTCGGGTGTTTTAGGTGCTGTTTAGGTGCTTTGGGTAGTGTTTCAGGTGGTTTAGGTGGTGGTTTGGGTGTTACAGGAGGTGTTTTGGGTGTTTTAGGTGGGTTTTCAATGGTGTTTGAGTGGTTTAGATGGAGTTTCGGGTGTTTTAGGTGCTGTTTAGGTGCTTTGGGTAGTGTTTCAGGTGGTTTAGGTGGTGGTTTGGGTGTTACAGGAGGAGTTTTGGGTGTTTTAGGTGGGTTTTCAGGTGTTTTAGATGGTGGTTTGGGTGTTACAGGAGGTGTTTTAGGTGGCATTTTGTGGTTTTAGGTGGATTTTCAGGTGTTTTAGATGGTGTTTGAGTGTTTTAGGTGCTGTTTGGGGTGTTTTAGGTGCTGTTTAGGTGCTTTGGGTAGTGTTTCAGGTGTTTTAGATGGTGGTTTGGGTGTTACAGGAGGGGTTTTAGGTGGTGTTTTGGTGTTTTAGGTGGGTTTTCAGGTATTTTAGATGGTGTTTGAGTGGTTTAGGTGCTGTTTTGGGTGTTTTAGGTGCTGTTTAGGTGCTTTGGGTAGTGTTCCAGGTGTTTTAAGTGGTGGTTTGGGTGTTATAGGAGGTGTTTTAGGTGGGTTTTCAGGTGTTTTCGATGGTGTTTGAGTGTTTTAAGTGCTGTTTGGGGTGTTTTAGGTGCTGTTTAGGTGGTTTGGGTAGTGTTTCAGGTGGTTTAGGTGGTGGTTTGGGTGTTACAGGAGGTGTTTTGGGTGTTTTAGGTGGGTTTTCAGGTGTTTTAGATGGTGGTTTGGGTGTTACAGGAGGTGTTTTAGGTGGCATTTTGTGGTTTTAGGTGGATTTTCAGGTGTTTTAGATGGTGTTTGAGTGGTTTAGGTGCTGTTTCGGGTGTTTTAGGTGCTGTTTGGGTGCTTTGGGTAGTGTTTCAGGTGGTTTAGGTGGTGGTTTGGGTGTTACAGGAGGAGTTTTGGGTGTTTTAGGTGGGTTTTCAGGTATTTTAGATGGTGTTTGAGTGGTTTAGGTGCTGTTTTGGGTGTTTTAGGTGCTGTTTAGGTGCTTTGGGTAGTGTTCCAGGTGTTTTAAGTGGTGGTTTGGGTGTTATAGGAGGTGTTTTAGGTGGGTTTTCAGGTGTTTTAGATGGTGTTTGAGTGGTTTAGGTGCTGTTTCGGGTGTTTTAGGTGCTGTTTAGGTGCTTTGGGTAGTGTTTCAGGTGGTTTAGGTGGTGGTTTGGGTGTTACAGGAGGTGTTTTAGGTGGCATTTTGTGGTTTTAGGTGGGGTTTCAGGTGTTTTAGATGGTGTTTGAGTGGTTTAGGTGCTGTTTCGGGTGTTTTAGGTGCTGTTTAGGTGCTTTGGGTAGTGTTTCAGGTGGTTTAGGTGGTGGTTTGGGTGTTACAGGAGCTGTTTCGGGTGTTTTAGGTGCTGTTTAGGTGCTTTGGGTAGTGTTTCAGGTGGTTTAGGTGGTGGTTTGGGTGTTACAGGAGGTGTTTTGGGTGTTTTAGGTGGGTTTTCAGGTGTTTTAGATGGTGTTTGAGTGGTTTAGGTGGTGTTTTGGGTGTTTTAGGTGCTGTTTTGGGTGTTTTAGGTGCTGTTTGGGTGGTTTGGGTAGTGTTTCAGGTGTTTTAAGTGGTGGTTTGGGTGTTACAGGAGGTGTTTTAGGTGGGTTTTCAGGTGTTTTAGATGGTGTTTTGGGTGTTTTAGGTGCTGTTTAGGTGGTTTGGGTGGTGTTCCAGGTGTTTTAGGTGGTGCTTGGGTGTTTTCAGTGGTGTTTCAGGTGTTTTAGTTGCTGTTTGGGGTGGTTTAGGTGCTGTTTAGGTGCTTTGGGTAGTGTTTCAGGTGTTTTAAGTGGTGGTTTGGGTGTTACAGGAGATGTTTTAGGTGGTGTTTTGGTGTTTTAGGCGCTGTTTTGGTGTTTTAGGTGGGTTTTCAGGTGTTTCAGGTGCTGTTTAGGTGCTTTGGGTAGTGTTCCAGGTGTTTTAGGTGGTGCTTGGGTGTTTTCAGTGGTGTTTCAGGTGTTTTAGGTGGTGGTTTTGGTGTTTTAGGTGCTGTTTAGGTGCTTTGGGTAGTGTTTCAGGTGTTTTAAGTGGTGGTTTGGGTGTTACAGGAGGTGTTTTAGGTGGTGTTTTGGTGTTTTAGGTGGTGTTTTGGTGTTTTAGGTGGGTTTTCAGGTGTTTTAAATGGTGTTTTAGTGGTTTAGGTGGGGTTTCAGGTGTTTTAGGTGCTGTTTTGGGTGTTTTAGCTGCTGTTGAGGTGGTTTGGGTAGTGTTTCAGGTGTTTTAGATGCTGTTGTAGGTGTTTTAGGTGGTGGTTTAGGTGTTATAGGAGGTGTTTTAGGTGGTGGTGTGGTGTTTCAGGTGTTTTGGGTGGTGTTTGAGTGGTTTAGGTGGGGTTTCAGGTGTTTTAAGTGGTGTTTCAAGTGTTTTAGTTGTTGTTTCAGGTGTTTCAGGTGGTGATTTAGGAGGCTGGATGCTTTCCCAGCATGGAAATTGAGATGACAGATAATGACAGAGCTCAGAGAGGGGGGATCAAGGGCATGGGATGGGGTTGGGGGGCTGTGGGGTGCCACAGGGGTGGGTCCTGGGGTGAGGCTGGTTCATGGAGGAGCTGGGTGAAGGGGCAGAGGGTTGCTGAGCCAGTTCCCTGCTGGCTTCAAACTGGGAGCACTGGTTGCTGGAGCTGCCAGGCAGGGAGAGCTGGAGAGTTGGGCACAGGGGAAGCTGCTGAGGGGCACCAAGGGCTGAGTCCTGCAGCTGGGGGAGGAACCAGCCCAGCAGCAGCCCAGGCTGGGGGTGAGCTGCTGGAGAGAGGCTCCAGGAGAAGAGCTGAGGCTCCTGGGGGAGGTTTCTGCTCCCTGTGCCACTGGAACCAGAGAATCACACAATGGGGGAGGCTGGAAGGGACCCACAGAGCTCCTCCAGCCCTAAAGCAGGTTCCTCATGGTCAGGATGAGTCCAAGTGGGTTTGGAAGCCACCTGAGATCCTCCCTGGGCAGCCTGGGCCAGGGCTCAGTACCAAAGGAGTTTCTCTTCATGGTTCCAGTGGCACCAGAGAATCACCTCAGAGCTCTGGAGACCTTTAAGAAGCTGTGGAGGATCTCAGGTGGCTTCCAAACCCACCTCAACACATTCCTGTGCCCCCCCTGACCATGAGGAACCTGCTTTAGGGCTGGAGGAGCTCTGTGGGTTCCTTCCAACCTCCCCCATTGTGTGATTCTCTGGTTCCAGTGGCACAGGAGGAGAAACTCCTGGCCCAGGCTGCTCAGGGAGGATCTGAGGTGGCTTCCAACCCCACCTGGACTCATCCTGTGCCCCCTGACCATGAGGAACCTGCTTTATGGGGCTGGGGGAGCTCTTAAAGCTCTGAAGAGCTGTGAAGTGAGTCTCTGGTCCCACTGGAACCATGAGGAGAAACTCCTTTGGTGCTGAGCCCTGGCCCAGGCTGCTCAGGGAGGATCTGAGGTGGGTTCCAAACCCACTTGGACTCATTCCTGTGTCTCTTGACCATGAGGAACCTGCTTTAGGGCTGGAGGAGCTCTGTGGGTTCCTTCCAACCTCCCCCATTGTGTGATTCTCTGGTTCCAGTGGCACAGGAGGAGAAACTCCTGGCCCAGGCTGCTCAGGGAGGATCTCAGGTGGCTTCCAAACCCACCTCAACATGTTCCTGTGCCCCCTGAGCATGAGGAACCTGCTTTATGGACCTGGGGAAGCTCTTAAAGCTCTGAAGTGATTCTCTGCTCCCACTGGAACCATGAGGAGAAACTCCTTTGGTGCTGAGCCCTGGCCCAGGCTGCCCAGGGAGGATCTCAGGTGGCTTCCAAACCCACCTGGACACCTTCCTGACCATGAGGAAGCTGCTTTAGGGCTGGAGGAGCTCTGTGGGTCCCTTCCAACCTCCCCCATTGTGTGATTGTCTGGATTTAGGGCAGGATGATCCTTAAAGGTCCCTTCCAACCCCCACCACACTCTGATTCTATCCCTGGAAGTATTTAAGGAGGAGGTTGGACAGAGCTTGGGAGCAACCTGGGCTGGTTGGAGGTTGTCCCTGACCATGAGCAAGGGGAGGCTGGAGAACAAGATGAGCTTTAAAACCTCATCCCACCCAAACCATTCCATGACTCCAGCCAGAAGGGATGTGAATGGTGAGGACGTGGCTGTGGGTGAGCTGAAGCTCAGAAGTGAGACCAGGAGAGGAGGAAGAGGAAGAGGAGGAAGGTTGAGGTCCAACTCACCACTGTGCAGCTTCTCATGTTCCTTGAGGTGCTTCTTGAAGTTGAAGGACTTGCCACAGCTGGGTTCTGAGCAGGTGAAGGTCTTTTGGTGGACATGCTGGTACTTTTTGTGGTGCTTTTGGGGGGGTTTTTGGAGGGGAGGAAGGAAAGGAGAAGACCAAAAGGACAATGAGAAGAAGTCTCCCAAGTGCAAAGCCCAAAAGCACCTTCCAGTGCCAACATCCCCCCTCTGGTTTGTTCCTTGAAGCATGTGGTGGGGACTTGGAAGTGACCTGAGGGTCACTGAGCTGCTCAACACTTGGAACCAAGACCCAAACCTGTTCCTGAGCTTCAGAAAAGCCACTGGGACAACGGCCAAGAGCTTGGACAAGCAAAACCTGACCCATCCAGTGGGTCCCCAAGGCTTGTGGTGGGGCACCAAAGCTTGTGGTGGGGCACCAAAGGTTGTGGTGGGGCACCAAAGGTTGTGGTGGGGCACCAAGGCTTGTGGTGGGGCAACAAGGCTTGTGGTGGGTCACCAAAGCTTGTGGTGAGTCCCCAAGGCTTGTGGTGGGGCACCAAGGCTTGTGGTGGGTCCCCAAAGCTTGTGGTGGGTCCCCAAGGCTTGTGGTGAGTCCCCAAAGCTTGTGGTGGGTCACCAAAGGTTGTGGTGGGGCACCAAAGCTTGTGGTTGGGCACCAAGGCTTGTGATGGGTCAACAAGGCTTGTGGTGGATCCCCAGAGCTTGTGGTGGGTCAACAAGGCTTGTGGTGGGGCCTCAAGGCTTGTGATGGGTCAACAAGGCTTGTGGTGGGTCCCCAAAGCCTGTGGTGGGGCACCAAGGCTTGTGGTGGGTCCCCAAAGCCTGTGGTGGGGCACCAAGGCTTGTGGTGGGTCCCCAAAGCCTGTGGTGGGGCACTAAGGCTTGTGGTGGGTCCCCAAAGCTTGTGGTGGGGCACCAAGGCTTGTGGTGGGTCCCCAAGGCTTGTGGTGGGGCACCAAAGCTTGTGGTGGGTCAACAAGGCTTGTGGTGGGGCCTCAAGGCTTGTGATGGGTCAACAAGGCTTGTGATGGGTCAACAAGGCTTGTGGTGGGTCCCCAAAGCCTGTGGTGGGGCACCAAGGCTTGTGGTGGGTCCCCAAAGCTTGTGGTGGGGCACCAAGGCTTGTGGTGGGTCCCCAAAGCTTGTGGTGGGGCACCAAAGCTTGTGGTGGGTCAACAAGGCTTGTGGTGGGTCACCAAAGGTTGTGACAGGGCACCAAAGCTTGTGGTGGGGCACCAAGGCTTGTGGTGGGTCACCAAAGCTTGTGATGGGGCACCAAGGCTTGTGGTGGGGCACCAAAGCTTGTGGTGGGCCCCAAGGCTTGTGGTGGGCCCCAAGGCTTGTGGTGGGTCCCCAAAGCTTGTGGTGGGTCCCCAAAGCTTGTGGTGGGTCACCAAAGCTTGTGGTGGGTCCCCAAAGCCTGTGGTGGGTCCCCAAAGCCTGTGGTGGGTTCCCAAAGCCTGTGGTGGGTCCCCAAAGCTCCTCAAAGCTCCTGCAGGCCACAGAAGAGCTTGGGAGTGTGGGAGGCTTGTGGTGGGCACCTCCTGGGGCAGCAGGGGTGGGTTTAGGTTGTCCCTCAGCCCCTCACATTCAGGTACTGGCGGTTGGAGAAGATTTTGCCGCAGCCCTCGAAGTCGCACAGGAGGATCTCGCGCTTGGCCGCCTTCCTGAGGGGAGAGAAGGCACCAAACCACGGTCAGCGAGGATGAGGAAGGGCAGGACAACCCCTAAACCTTCCTCTCCTGCATTTGCCACCCCTCAGAAGTCCTCCTCACCCTTTCTTCACCCCACCTTCCTCCTCCTCTCCTACCCCAAAAGCTGGAGGCTCCCATCACGCCCAGGGGGAATCCCACCACAGAAGGGCTCGAGCTTCACCTTCTCATCACCTCAAGGGGTTGAGGGACCAAGGTGGCAGCTTCTCCTTTCCCCTCACCCTCAACTCTCCCTTTTGTCTTCTCCTCCTCCCACCAAGCCCCAGGTACCTGATCCTCTTGGGGCCAATCTGAGCCGTGTCCTCGTCGCGTGGTCGCCTCTTGCAGCTGCCAAAGGGGAAAGAAACACCTTTGAGTGAGGGTTTCTCGTCTCCTGGAGCACACAAGGAAGAAGCTTTTGGTCCTCCAAGCTCCAAAGAAGCCCCAGGTGTCAAAGAACAAGGTGATTTCTGTCTTACTTCTTGCATTTGGAGGGGAATTCAAGGGGCAGAGGAGGAGGAGATGGGAGCAAATGCACCTTCCAGGCATTGGGTGTTGGGTGAGACCCTTTAATGCTCCTTACAAGATCCTCCCTTTATTATCCTGCAGTGGTGGGGTTGGGAGGGAGCTTTAGAGCTCATCCAGTGCAACCCCCTCTGCAGAAGCAGCTCCCACCTAGATGAGGGAGCACAAGAATGTGTCCAGGTGGGTGTTGAAGAGCTCCAAGGAGCCTCCACACCCTCCCTGGGCAGCCTGGGCCAGGGCTCCCTCACCTCAAAAGAGTTTCTCCTCATGTTTAAGTGGAACTTAAGATCCTCCTGAGCTCAGGCTCCTCTTCTCCAGACTAAACAGCCCCAGTTCCCTCAGCCTTTCCTCAGGAGGAACATGCTGCAGTGCCCTGAGCATCTTGGTGGCCCTGAACTGGCCTCTCTCCATCACTTCCAAGTCCCTCTGGAGCTGGGGAGCCCAAGAACTGGCCACAGGACTCCAGATGAGGCCTCACCAGGGCAGAGTAGAGAGGCAGCAGAACCTCCCTTGACCTGCTGCCCACACTCTTCTTGATGCCCCCAGGCTGCCATTGGCTCCTTGCCCATGAGGGCACTTTGCTGGCTTATTATCACCCAGCACTCCCAGGTCTCTCTGCAGAGCTCCAGCAGGTCACCCCCAGCCTGTGCTGGTGCATGGGGTTGTTCCTTCCCAGCTGCAGGACTCTGCTCTTCCCCATGTTGAACCCTCATGAGGTTCCTCCTTGCCCAACTCTCCAGCTGGTTGAGATCCCACTGACTGGCAGCTCAGCCTCTGGTGAATCAGCCAGTGCTCCCAGGTGAAGCTCAAAGGTCCCTCCCCAGTGTCACCACACCAAGGTGGGCTGTTGGGACTCACCTGAGCCTTCCACTCTTCTCCTCTGGTGGGTTGGAGCTGCTCAGGCTCAGCTCATCTTGGGGCTGCTCCTCCTTGATGGCTCTCTTGCGGGTTTTGGTCTGGTTTTGTCGTCGCTGGGGCTCGGAGTCGCTGGGAGAGAGAGAGATGTGGGGTGGGTGAGATAGTTGGATGTGGTTGGACATTGGTTGGATGAGGTTGGACATGGTTGGATGTGGTTGGACATTGGTTGGATGAGGTTGGATATGGTAGGACATTGGTTGGATGTGGTAGGACACTGGTTGGATGAGGTTGGACACTGGTTGGATGAGGTTGGGCATGGTAGGACATTGGTTGGATGTGGTAGGACATTGGTTGGATGTGGTAGGACATGGTAGGACATTGGTTGGATGAGGTTGGGCATTGGTTGGATGAGGTTGGGCATGGTTGGACATTGGTTGGATGAGGTTGGACGTGGTAGGACATTGGTTGGACGTGGTAGGACATTGGTTGGATGAGGTTGGGCATTGGTAGGATGTGGTTGGACATTGGTTGGATGAGGTTGGACATGGTTGGACATTGGTTGGATGAGGTTGGGCATTGGTTGGATGTGGTAGGACATTGGTTGGATGAGGTTGGACATGGTTGGGCATTGGTTGGATGAGGTTGGGCATTGGTAGGATGTGGTTGGACATTGGTTGGATGAGGTTGGACATGGTTAGATATTGGTTGGATGAGGTTGGACATGGTTGGATGAGGTTGGGCATTGGTTGGATGATGTTGGACATGGTTGGACATTGGTTGGATGAGGTTGGACATGGTAGGACATTGGTTGGATGAGGTTGGGCATTGGTTGGATGTGGTAGGACATTGGTTGGATGAGGTTGGACGTGGTAGGACATTGGTTGGACATGGTAGGACATTGGTTGGATGAGGTTGAGCATTGGTTGGATGAGGTTGGGCATTGGTTGGATGTGGTAGGACATTGGTTGGATGAGGTTGGACGTGGTAGGACATTGGTTGGATGAGGTTGGGCATTGGTTGGATGAGGTTGGGCATTGGTTGGATGAGATTGGGCATGGTTGGACATTGGTTGGATGAGGTTGGACATGGTCAGATATTGGTTGGATGAGGTTGGACATGGTTGGATGAGGTTGGGCATTGGTTGGATGACGTTGGACATGGTTGGACATTGGTTGGATGAGGTTGGACATGGTTGGACATTGGTTGGATGAGGTTGGGCATTGGTTGGATGTGGTAGGACATTGGTTGGATGTGGTTGGACGTGGTAGGACATTGGTTGGACATGGTAGGACATTGGTTGGATGAGGTTGAGCATTGGTTGGATGAGGTTGAGCATTGGTTGGATGAGGTTGGGCATTGGTTGGATGTGGTAGGACATTGGTTGGATGAGGTTGGACGTGGTAGGACATTGGTTGGATGAGGTTGGGCATTGGTTGGATGTGGTAGGACATTGGTTGGATGAGGTTGGACGTGGTAGGACATTGGTTGGATGAGGTTGGGCATGGTAGGACATTGGTTGGATGAGGTTGGACATGGTTGGGCATTGGTTGGATGAGGTTGGGCATGGTTGGACATTGGTTGGATGAGGTTGGACATGGTTAGATATTGGTTGGATGAGGTTGGACGTGGTAGGACATTGGTTGGATGAGGTTGGACATGGTTGGACATTGGTTGGATGAGGTTGGACATGGTTGGACATTGGTTGGATGACGTTGGACATGATGGGACATTGGTTGGATGAGGTTGGACATTGGTTGGATGAGGTTGGACATGGTTGGACATTGGTTGGATGAGGTTGGACATGGTAGGACATTAGTTGGATGAGGTTGGACATGGTTGGGCATTGGTTGGATGAGGTTGGACATTGGTTGGATGAGGTTGGACATGGTTGGACATTGGTTGGATGAGGTTGGGCATTGGTTGGATGTGGTAGGACATTGGTTGGATGAGGTTGGACGTGGTAGGACATTGGTTGGATGAGGTTGGGCATTGGTTGGATGAGGTTGGGCATTGGTTGGATGAGATTGGGCATGGTTGGACATTGGTTGGATGAGGTTGGACATGGTTAGATATTGGTTGGATGAGGTTGGACATGGTTGGATGAGGTTGGGCATTGGTTGGATGAGGTTGGGCATTGGTTGGACATTGGTTGGATGAGGTTGGACATGGTTAGATATTGGTTGGATGAGGTTGGACGTGGTAGGACATTGGTTGGATGAGGTTGGGCATGGTTGGATGAGGTTGGACATTGGTTGGATGAGGTTGGACATTGGTTGGATGTGGTTGGACGTGGTAGGATATTGGTTGGATGAGGTTGGACATTGGTTGGATGAGGTTGGACATTGGTTGGATGAGGTTGGACATTGGTTGGACATTGGTTGGATGAGGTTGGACATGGTAGGACATTAGTTGGATGAGGTTGGGCATTGGTTGGATGTGGTAGGACATTGGTTGGATGAGGTTGGGCATTGGTTGGATGAGGTTGGGCATTGGTTGGATGAGGTTGGACATGGTAGGACATTAGTTGGATGAGGTTGGGCATTGGTTGGATGTGGTAGGACATTGGTTGGATGAGGTTGGGCATTGGTTGGATGAGGTTGGGCATTGGTTGGATGAGGTTGGGCATTGGTTGGACATTGGTTGGATGAGGTTGGACATGGTTAGATATTGGTTGGATGAGGTCAGGCATTGGTTGTATGTGGTAGGACATTGGTTGGATGAGGTTGGACGTGGTAGGACATTGGTTGGATGACGTTGGACATGGTTAGATATTGGTTGGATGAGGTTGGACATTGGTTGAACATTGGTTGGATGAGGTTGGATATGGTAGGACATTGGTTGGATGAGGTTGGATATGGTAGGACATTGGTTGGATGAGGTTGGACGTGGTAGGACATTGGTTGGATGAGGTTGGGCATTGGTTGGATGAGGTTGGGCATTGGTAGGATGTGGTTGGGCATTGGTTGGATGTGGTTGGACACGGTTAGATATTGGTTGGATGAGGTTGGGCATTGGTTGGATGAGGTTGGGCATTGGTTGGATGAGGTTGGGCATGGTCAGATGGGGTAGTACATTGGTTGGACATGGCAAAGCCCCTCACCCAGGTGGTAGAAGGTGCCTCCCCAAGAGGTTCTGCCCTTGTGAGCCCACAACCACCTCGTTTAAACAACACAAGGCCCTTGTTCCCACCTCCTCCCAGCCCATGGGCTCCTTCCCCAGCAGCTCCAAGAGCTCCTCACCTGTCCAGACACGGGTGGTAGTTCTCATCACGCAGGTCATCAGTGTAAGCCAGGTCATAGTCCTCAGCAAAGCCTTCTTCCTCCTCTTCCTCTTCTCCTTGGGCCTCAACCCCTTCCTCTGCTTTCTCCTCCGGGACGAGAGCGCTGCAGGAACGCAACGGTCAAAGTCAACTCCGGCCTCAACTGGTCTTCAAGGGTGGAAGGGCTGGGTTACAAACGTTGTCTTGGCCAGTTGGAGAACTCAAAAGGATGAGGTGCAAGGGTCCAAACTTGACCTTGAGCTCCAGTAGAACCCAGTGCCACGCTGGGGGAAGGTTGATGCCCGTCACCACTCACCTCCCACCGACTTCTGCCGCCGTCTCCGTCGCCGTCGGCGCTTGGGGAGCTGTTGAGGAGATGAGAGGAGTTGGGGAGAGGGGGAAGGTCAGTTGGAAGGGAGGATGGTTGATGGTGGGAGGAGCAGGAGTGGAGGGAAGAAGAAGAGGAGGAGGATGGAGATGTCTTTAGGTGTTGGAAAGGACCTGCAAGCTGCCACCTCAATGAGCAGAGGGCCAAGGGAGTCCAAAACACTCTCCTGGGAGCAGCTCAACCCTCTTCTCAAGTAGCAACTGAAGGGCACTGGATTGGAGCTGGGGAAAAGGTGATTTCCCAACCCCAGTTTTCACTCTGGGTGAAAGGACAAGACCTGTGGCTCTTGGACACTGCTGAGAGCTGCATCTGAGGGGGGGTTTGGTGAGGTCTCAATGCACCTTGAGGCTTCCTCCAGACCTCTTCCCACTCCAAATCTTCCTCACCTCAGGGCTGGGGGGGTTTCTCTTCACCCTCTTTGCAGAAACAGAAGTGGAGAGGCAGAAGGTTGTGGCTGAGTGTAAGGAGCTGAGGGCTTTCCTGGAGGAGAAGGAGCAGCTTCTCCTCTGGACAGAGAGATGAGCAAGAGGAGAAATGAAAGTGTCTCTCAGCTCTCTGAGGAGATTGCTCAGCTTGAGAAGCTGCTGAAGGAGCAAGGAGGAGAAAATGGACCAGGAAAGCAGGTTGAGCAGGTGAGATTCACCCTGAGATGGGGAGAGCTCGGGATTGGGGATCCCTGGGGTCAATAATCCACCTCCAAGGGGCAAAAATCCATCTCCAAGGTCAAAAGGGACCTTCAGCATCACCCTGGGGTCAATAATCCACCTCCAAGGGGCACAAGGGACCTTCAACATCACCCTGGGGGTAAAAAAACACCTCCAAGAGGACCATAAACACCACCCTGGGGGCAAAAACCCATCTCCAAGGTCACAGAGGACCTTCAGCATCACCCTGGGGGCAAAAAACCATCTCCAAGGTCACAGGGGACCTTCAACATCACCCTGGGGGCAAAATAACACCTCCAAGGGGACCATAAACATCACCCTGGGGGCAAAAACCCATCTCCAAGGTCACAGGGGACCTTCAGCATCACCCTGGGGGCAAAAATCCATCTCCAAGGGGCACAAGGGACCTTCAGCATCACCCTGGGGGCAATAATCCATCTCCAAGGGGCACAAGGGACCTTCAGCATCACCCTGGGGGCAATAATAACACCTCCAAGGGGACCATAAACACCACCCTGGGGGCAAAAACCCATCTCCAAGGTCACAAGGGACCTTGAGCATCACCCTGGGGGCAATAATCCATCTCCAAGGGGCACAAGGGACCTTCAGCATCACCCTGGGGGCAAAAAAACACCTCCAAGGGGACCATAAACATCACCCTGGGGGCAAAAAAACCATCTCCAAGGTCACAGGGGACCTTCAACATCACCCTGGAGGCAAAAACCCATCTCCAAGGTCACAGGGGACCTTCAGCATCATCCTAGGGGCAATAATCCACCTCCAAAGGGCACAAAGAACTTTCAACATCACCCTGGGGGCAAAAACCCATCTCCAAGGTCACAAGGGACCTTCAGCATCACCCTGGGGGCAAAAAACCATCTCCAAGGGGCACAAGGGACCTTCAACATCACCCTGGGGGCAAAATAACACCTCCAAGGTCACAGGGGACCTTCAACATCACCCTGGGGGCAAAATAACACCTCCAAGGGGACCATAAACATCACCCTGGGGGCAAAAACCCATCTCCAAGGTCACAGGGGACCTTCAACATCATCCTGGGGGCAAAAAACCATCTCCAAGGGAACCATAAACATCACCCTGGAGGCAAAAACCCATCTCCAAGGTCACAGGGGACCTTCAGCATCACCCTGGGGACAAAAAACCATCTCCAAGGTCACAGGGGACCATCCACAGCACCCTGGGGGCAAAAAAACACCTCCAAGAGGACCATAAACATCAGCCTGGGGGCAAAAAAACACCTCCAAGGGTCACAGGGGACCCCTCAAGCTCTGTATTCCCAGGGGAAAAGGGTGGGAGAAGCTTTGGGTTTGGTTTGTGGTAGGAAGGAAGCCCAATGGGAGACTCTTCTGCCTGTTTGGGGTGAGTTTCAGCATAAGCTGAGGGATTTGGGTTGACATGATGGGTGCTGCTGAATCTGGAGCAAGAGGAGAGGGAGAAGGAGTCGATGTGGGGCTGGGAGAAGGGCTCAAGAAACCCAGTGGGGAAATGAGGGGTGGGGGAGAGGATGCAGAGGGAGCTCACCTGCATTGCCATCATCATCATCATCATCACCACCAGCTCCTGCTTCTTCCCTCTGGTCCCCATCACCACCAGACAAAGCTGCTCCCTCCAGCCTGGATCCAGACTCAGCCACCAGCCCCAAACGCCGCAGCGAGCGCCGGCGGCCGGTGACCGGCGAACTACAGCCCAAAGCCCCACTTTGTCCTTGTGTGTGGTGGTGGGTGGTGGGGTTCCATCCCCCCAGCTCCTTGGGGACACCCCAGGAGAAGCTGTGTCCTGCCACACACTCCCAGACCAGCTGCGACTCGCCGCCCGGCGCCGGCGGCTTCATGTCGGGGACGAAGCCGCACTCTTGGCCGTGGCCGTGGGACAGGACCACGAGGCGCTGCAGGGCATCGGTGTGGAGGAGGCTGGGTTCAGGGTCACCTGGTGGAGGGCAGAAAAACACCCCAAAAGCAGGTGAATGGGGAAAAAGGGCTCCAAAGATGAGCTTTTCTGTTGTTATCTGGTGTGGAAAGGCAACGGAGGGCGGGTAGGACGTGGCCCAAGCTTCACCCAACGGCTCAACCAAGCATAGAAGTGGTTGGGTTGGAAAAGGCCTTCAGGTTTCCTCCCTCAAAACTCCACCAGACCTCAATTTTCCCCAAAACTCCACTAAAAAGCCCACTTTTTCCCCTCAAAACTCCATCAAAACCAATGTTTTCCATCAAAACTGCACCAAAACCCCACTTTTTCCCTTAAAACACCACTAAAAAACCCAATTTTCCCACAAAACTCCACTAAAAACCCAACTTTTACCTCAAGACTCCACCAAAACCTCACTTTTCCCCTTAAAACTCCACTAAAAACCCCAAATTTCCCATAAAACTCCACTAAAAAGCCCACTTTTTCCCCTCAAAACTCCATCAAAACCAATGTTTTCCATCAAAACTGCACCAAAACCCCACTTTTTCCCTTAAAACACCACTAAAAAACCCAAATTTCCCACAAAACTCCACTAAAAACCCAACTTTTACCTCAAGACTCCACCAAAACCACACTTTTCCCCTTAAAACTTCACTAAAAACCCCAAATTTCCCACAAAAAACCCAACTTTTATCTCAAAACTCAACCAAAACCCCACTTTTTCCCTCAGAAATCTACCAAGACCCCACTTTTCTCCCTCAAAACTCCACCAAAACCCCAATTTCCCCTCAAAAATCCACTAAAATCCCATCTTTTTCCCCTCAAAACACCACCAAAACCCACTTTTCTCTCAGAAGTCTACCAAAACCCCACTTTTTTCCCCTCAAAACTCCACCAAAACCAATGTTTTCCATCAAAACTTCACCAAAACCCCATTTTTCCCCTCAGAAATCCACTCAAACCCCACTTTTCCCCTCAAATACCCACTTTTTCTCTCAGAACTCCACCCAAACCCCTTTTACCTGCAAAACTCCACAGAAAAACCACTTTTTCCCTCAAAACCCCCATTTTTCCCCTCAGAACTCCACCAAAAACCCTACTTTTACCCTCAAACACCCCCTTTTTCCCTCAGAACTCCACCCAAACCCCACTTTTACCCTCAAAACTCCACAAAAAAACCCCTTTTACCCTCAAAACTCCACTCAAACCCCACTTTTTCCCTCAGAACTCCAACAAAACCCCACTTTTACCCTCAAAACTCCACAAAAAACGGACTTTTTCCCTCAAAACCCCATTTTTCCCTCAGAACTCCACCCAAACCCCACTTTTTCTCTCAGAACTCCACCCAAACCCCACTTTTACCCTCAAAACTCCACCAAAAACCCCACTTTTCCCTCAAAACCCCATTTTTCCCCTCAGTAATCCACTCAAACCCCACTTTTTCCCTCAGAACTCCACCCAAACCCCACTTTTACCCTCAAAACTCCACAAAAAAACGGACTTTTTCCCTCAAAACCCCATTTTCCCCCTCAGAAATCCACTCAAACCCCACTTTTTCTCTCAGAGCTCCACCCAAACCCCACTTTTACCTTCAGAACTCCACAAAAAACCCCACTTTTCCCCACAAATCTCCACTTTTCCCCTCAGAAATCCACCAAACCCCCACTTTTTCCCCCAGAACTCCACGAAAAACCCCACTTTTACCTTCATTGCTCCACAAAAAAACCACTTTTTCCCTCAAAACTCCCACTTTTCCCCTCAGAACTCCACCAAAAACCCCATTTTTCCCCTCAAAACACCTCCTTTTTCCCTCAGAACTCAACCCAAACCCCACTTTTTCCCTCAGAACTCCACAAAAAACCCACTTTTTCCCCTCAGAAACCCACTCAGACCCCACTTTTCCCTCAGAACTCCACCAAAAACCCCACTTTTCCCTACAAATCTCCAGTTCTTCCCTCAGAAATCCACCAAAACCTCCACTTTTCCCCTCAAAACCCCATTTTTCCCTCAGAACTCCACCTAAACCCCACTTTTACCCTCAGAACTCCACAAAAAAACCCACTTTTTCCCTCAAAACCCCATTTTTCCCCTCAGTAATCCACTCAAACCCCACTTTTTCCCTCAGAACTCCACCCAAACCCCACTTTTACCCTCAAAACCACCAAAACCACCACTTTTTCCCTTAGAAACTCCCATTTTTCCCCTCAGAAATCCAATCAAACCCTACTTTTTCCCTCAGAACTCCACCCAAACCCCACTTTTACATTCAAAACTCCACAAAAAAACAACTTTTCCCCTCAAAACCCCATTTTTCCCCTCAGTAATCCACTCAAACCCCACTTTTTCCCTCAGAATTCCACCAAAAAAACCCACTTTTTCCCTCAAAACCCCATTTTTCCCCTCAGTAATCCACCCAAACCCCACTTTTACCCTCAAAACTCCACAAAAAACCCACTTTTTCCCTGAAAGCAACATTTTTCCCCTCAGTAATCCACTCAAGGCCCACTTTTCCCTCAGAACTCCACCCAAACCCCACTTTTCCCCTCAGAATTCCACCAAAAACCCCACTTTTCCCCCCAAAACCCCATTTTTCCCCTCAGTAATCCACTCAAGGCCCACTTTTCCCTCAGAACTCCACTCAAACCCCACTTTTCCCCTCAGAATTCCACCAAAAACCCCACTTTTACCCCCAAAACTCCACAAAAAACCCACTTTTTCCCTCAAAACCCCACTTTTTCCCTCAGAACTCCACAAAAAAAAACACTTTTCCCCTCAAATACCCACTTTTTCCCTCAGAACTCCACCCAAACCCCACTTTTACCTTCATTACTCCACAAAAAACCCACTTTTTCCCTCAAAACCCCACTTTTTCCTTCAGAATTCCACCAAAAACCCCACTTTTTCCCTCAAAACCCCATTTTTCCCCCTCAGAAATCCACTCAGCCCCCACTTTTTCTCTCAGAACTCCACCCAAACCCCACTTTTTCCCTCAAAACCACCAAAACCACCACTTTTTCCCTCAAAAACCCCCATTTTTCCCCCCAGAACTCCACCAAAAACACCACTTTTCTCCTCAAACACCCACTTTTCCCCTCAGAACTCCACCCAAACCCCACTTTTACCCTCAAAACTCCACCAAAAACCCCTTTTACCCTCAAAACCCCATTTTTCCCTCAGTAATCCACTCAAACCCCACTTTTCCCCTCAGAACTCCACCCAAACCCCACTTTTACCCTCAAAACTCCACAAAAAAATGGACTTTTTCCCTCAAAACCCCATTTTCCCCCTCAGAAATCCACTCAAACCCCACTTTTTCTCTCAGAGCTCCACCCAAACCCCACTTTTACCTTCAGAACTCCACAAAAAACCCCACTTTTCCCCACAAATCTCCACTTTTCCCCTCAGAAATCCACCAAACCCCCACTTTTTCCCCCAGAACTCCACGAAAAACCCCACTTTTACCTTCATTGCTCCACAAAAAAACCACTTTTTCCCTCAAAACTCCCACTTTTCCCCTCAGAACTCCACCAAAAACCCCATTTTTCCCCTCAAACACCTCCTTTTTCCCTCAGAACTCAACCCAAACCCCACTTTTTCCCTCAGAACTCCACAAAAAAACCCCTCTTCCCCTCAAAACCCCACTTTTCCCCTCAGTAATCCACTCAAACCCCACTTTTTCCCCTCAGAATTCCACAAAAAAACCCACTTTTTCCATCAAAAACCCATTTTTCCCCTCAGAACTCCACCCAAACCCCACTTTTACCCTCAAAACTCCACAAAAAACCCACTTTTTCCTGAAAACAACATTTTTCCCCTCAGTAATCCACTCAAGGCCCACTTTTCCCTCAGAACTCCACCCAAACCCCACTTTTACCCTCCAAACTCCACCAAAAACGCCACTTTTTCCCTCAAAACCCCATTTTTCCCCTCAGAAATCCACTCAAACCCCACTTTTTCCCTCAGAACTCCACCCAAACCCCACTTTTTCCCTCAAAACCCCACTTTTTCCCTCAGAACTCCACCAAAAACACCACTTTTACCTTCATTACTCCACAAAAAAACCACTTATTCCCACAAATTTCCTCTTTTCCCCTCAGAAATCCACCAAAACCCCGCTTTTCCCCTCAAAACCACCAAAAACCCCACTTTTTCCCTCAAAACCCCATTTTTCCCCTCAGAAATCCACTCAACCCCCACTTTTTCTCTCAGAGCTCCACTCAAACTCCACTTTTACCTTCATTATGCACAAAAAACCCCACTTTTTCCCACAAATCTCCACTTTTACCCTCAGAACTCCACCAAAAACCCCACTTTTACCCTCAAAACTCCATAAAAAACCCCACTTTTTCCCTCAGAACTCCACCAAAAAGACCACTTTTCCCATCAAACCCCCACTTCTTCTCTCAGAACTCCACCCAAACCCCACTTTTACCCTCCAAACTCCACCAAAAACCCCACTTTTTTCCTCAAAACCCCGTTTTTCCCCTCAGAAATCCACTCAAACCCCACTTTTTCCCTCAGAACTCCAACAAAACCCCACTTTTACCCTCAAAACTCCACAAAAAAAACGACTTTTTCCCTCAGAACTCCACCAAAAACACCACTTTTACCTTCATTACTCCACAAAAAAACCACTTATTCCCACAAATTTCCTCTTTTCCCCTCAGAAATCCACCAAAACCCCACTTTTCCCCTCAAAACCACCAAAAACCCCACTTTTTCCCTCAAAACCCCATTTTTCCCCTCAGAAATCCACTCAACCCCCACTTTTTCTCTCAGAACTCCACCCAAATCCCACTTTTACCTTCAAAACTCCACAAAAAAAACACTTTTTCTCTCAAAACCCCCATTAATCCCCTCAGAACTCCACCCAAACCCCACTTTTACCCTCAAACACCCCATTTTCCCCTCAGAACTCCACCCAAACCGCACTTTTCCCCTCAGAACTCCACCCAAACCCCACTTTTCCCCTCAAACACCCACTTTTCCCCTCAGAACTCCACCCAAACCCCACTTTTACCCTCAAAACTCCACAAAAAACACGCTTTTTCCCACAAATCTCCACTTTTTCCCTCAGAAACCCACTCAAACCCCCACTTTTTCCCTCAGAACTCCACCCAAACCCCACTTTTACCCTCAAAACTCCACAAAAAACCCCACTTTTCCCCTCAGTAATCCACTCAAACCCCACTTTTTCCCTCAGAATTCCACCAAAAACCCCACTTTTTCCCTCAAAACCCCATTTTTCCCCTCAGAAATCCACTCAACCCCCAATTTTTCTCTCAGAACTCCACCCAAACCCCACTTTTCCCCTCAAAACTCCACAAAAAACCCACTTTTTCCCTCAGAACTCCACCCAAACCCCACTTTTCCCCTCAGAAATGCACCAAAACCCCCACTTTTCCCCTCAGAACCCCCCCCAGCTCCCTGCAGAGCGACTGGACACCAGCTCCAGCTGCATCTCCCACCTTCTCTCTTCACCAAAACCCAACTTTCCCCCCCCAAAACACGCCCCACACAGAGGCTGGAGGTGAGGAGGCACCTACCCGAGCTCCAGACGCATCCCTGGGTGCTGAACCTGCCGTGGAACAGACACAACCAGCTGCTGTCACCCTCCTTCCTCACACAGCACAGAGTCACAGGGGCTGGGAGGGACCCACAGGGCTCATCCAGCTCCAAACCCCCGCTGAAGCAGCTTCCTCATGCTCAGGAATGAGTCCAAGTGGGTTTGGAAGCCACCTCAGATCCCCCCTGGGCAGCCTGGGCCAGGGCTCAGCACCAAAGGAGTTTCTCCTCATGGTTCCAGTGGCACCAGAGACTCACTTCAGAGCTTTAAGAGCTCCCCCAGCCCCATAAAGCAGGTTCCTCATGGTCAGGGGGCACAGGATGAGTCCAGGTGGGTTTGGAAGCCACCTGAGATCCTCCCTGGGCAGCCTGGGCCAGGAGTTTCTCCTCCTGTGCCACTGGAACCAGAGAATCACACAATGGGGGAGGTTGGAAGGAACCCACAGAGCTCCTCCAGCCCTAAAGCAGGTTCCTCATGCTCAGGGGGGGCACAGGAACATGTTGAGGTGGGTTTGGAAGCCACCTGAGATACTCCACAGCTTCTTCAAGGTCTCAAGAGCTCTGAAGTGAGTCTCTGGTGCCACTGGAACCATGAGGAGAAACTCCTTTGGTGCTGAGCCCTGGCCCAGGCTGCCCAGGGAGGTTGTTTAGGAGGATCTCAGGTGGCTTCCAAACCCACCTCAACATGTTCCTGTGTCCCCCTGACCATGAGGAACCTGCTTTAGGAGCTCTAAAGAGCTCTATGGGTCCATTCCAACCTCCCCCATTGTGTGATTCTCTGGTTCCAGTGGCACAGGAGGAGAAACTCCTGGCCCAGGCTGCTCAAGGAGGATCTCAGGTGGCTTCCAAACACACCTCAACATGTTCCTGTGCCCTTGAGCATGAGGAACCTGCTTTATGGGCCTGGAGAAGCTCTTCAAGGTCTCAAGAGCTCTCAAGTGAGTCTCTGGTGCCACTGGAACCATGAGGAGAAACTCCTTTGGTGCTGAGCCCTGGCCCAGGCTGCCCAGGGAGGATCTCAGGTGGCTTCCAAACCCACTTGGACTCATTCCTGAGCATGAGGAACCTGCTTTAGGGCTGGAGGAGCTCTGTGGGTCCCTTCCAACCTCCCCCATTGTGTGATTCTCTGGTTCCAGTGGCACAGGAGGAGAAACTCCTGGCCCAGGCTGCTCAGGGAGGATCTGAGGTGGCTTCCAAACCCTCCTGAGCACCATCCTGTGCCCCCTGAGCATGAGGAACCTGCTTTATGGGGCTGGGGGAGCTCTTAAAGCTCTGAAGTGAGTCTCTGGTGCCACTGGAACCATGAGGAGAAACTCCTTTGGTGCTGAGCCCTGGCCCAGGCTGCTCAGGGAGGATCTCAGGTGGCTTCCAAACCCACCTCAAGATGTTCCTGTGTCCCCCTGAGCATGAGGAACCTGCTTTAGGGCTGGAGGAGCTCTGTGGGTCCCTTCCAACCTCCCCCATTGTGTGATTCTCTGGTTCCAGTGGCCCAGGGAGCAGAAACCTCCCCCAGGAGCCTCAGCTCTTCTCCTGGAGCCTCTCTCCAGCAGCTCACCCCCAGCCTGGGCTGCTGCTGGGCTGGTTCCTCCCCCAGCTGCAGGACTCAGCCCTTGGTGCCCCTCAGCAGCTTCCCCTGTGCCCAACTCTCCAGCTCTCCCTGCCTGGCAGCTCCAGCAACCAGTGCTCCCAGTTTGGAGCCAGCAGGGAGCTGCCTCAGCATCCCTCTGCCCCTTCACCCAGCTCCTCCATGAACCAGCCTCACCCCAGTGTCCCCCCACAACCCCATCCCATCAAGCACTTCCCACCTCACCCCTTCCCCAGTAAAACCCCCCCCAAGCAGACCTGTCCAGCAGGAACTGGGCCAACTGGGAGTGCAGAGCAAAGCCCAGCTGGTCCTTGAGCTGGCACCAGCGCTCCAGGTGCCCCCCGATGCGGATCCGGCACTTGCTGCGCCGAGCGTCCAGCTCCCGGCGCTTCTGGCGACGGATGAGGTCGGGGGCTTGGGGACCAGACCCCCCTCTGGCTTCCATGGGAGGGGGCTGGGGGGGAGGGAGAAGGGGAAGAGAGACATGGGGAAGGGGTTATGGGGGGTGGGAAGGGGATTGGGGGGATGGGAGGGGGATATGGGGGTGACCCAGCATCATGGGAGGGGTATTGAGGGGGTAAAAGGGGTGATGGGAGGGGGCTGGGGGGCACCTGGGGGTGGTTATGGGGGGTGGGAGAGGGATTTGGGGGTGACCCAGCTCCATAAGGGGGGTCTTAGGGGGCTCAGGGGAGAGATGGGGGTGACCCAGAACCATGGGAGAGGTATTGGGGGGGTAAAAGGGGTGATGGGAGGGGGCTGGGGGGCACCTGTAGGTGGTTAGGGGGGGTGGGAGAGGGATTTGGGGGTGACCCAGCATCATTGGGGGGTCTTGGGGGGCTCAGGGGGGATTTGGGGTGACCCAGCATCATGGGAGAGGTATTGAGGGGGTAAAGGGTGTGATGGGAGGGGGCTGGGGGACACCTAGGGGTGGTTATGGGGGGTGGGAGAGGGATTTGGGGGTGACCCAGCTCCATAAGGGGGGTCTTGGGGGGCTCAGGGGGGGTGGTGGAAGGGTCGTGGCCGTGTCGCGCAAGCCCCGCCCCCTCATTGACCCCTCCCCATTCATCATCCCTTGGCCACGCCCCCGCGCGGCTCCGCCTTCCCCATTGGCTCCTCCATTTGGCCACGCCCCTCGCCTTGGCTCCCCATTCATAATCCCTTAGCCCCGCCCCCTAAGCGGCTCCGCCCTCCCCATTGGCTCATCGCTTCGGTCACGCCCCTTTCACCCAGGCCACGCCCCCTCGCCTTGGCTCCCCGTTCATCATCCCTTGGCCCCGCCCCCGCGCGGCTCCGCCCTTCCCTATTGGCTCCTCCCTTTGGCCCCGCCCCCTCCCGCCTTCCCGCCTTTTCTCTCCCGCCCCTCACGGGCCGCCCCCCCCCCCCCTCAGGCTCCGTTCCCGCTGCGGCCGATCCCAAACGACACCCGCTCGCCCTTCCCCTCCCTCCCCGCCGGCCTCCGAACCTCGTCCGGCGGCCCGCGCTGCATCTCATGCCGGGGTGGCCCCACCCGCGCGGCCGTGCCCCCTTTAAGAGCCGAAGGAGGAACCGCTCCCAGCGCTGAGGGGGCCGCGGGTAAAGATGGCGGGCGAGGCGCCGCCTCCCCGCGATTGCGCATGCGCGGGAGGGGAAACCGGAAGTGAGCGCGGGGGCCGATGGGAGGTGTAGTCCCGAACGGGGGTGACGCGGGGGATGATGGGAAACTCCGGTGTGGGGGGGATGGATGGGGATTGAAACACCCCCGAAGAGGAGGGAAAGGAGAAAGGGGAGGGAGAAAGGGGGGGGAATAAAAGGGAGGAGGAGAGGGAAAAGGAGAAAGGAGGGGAAAAAGCATTGGGGGGAAGGCAGAGAGGGGGGGAAAAGGGAGAAATGGGGGGAAAAAGGAAGAAGAGGGGGAAAAGCATTGGGGGAAGGCGGGGGAGAAGGGAGAAAAAGGGAGAAGGAGAGGGAAAAGGGAGAAGAAAAGGGGGGAAGGGGAGAAGGAGAGGAGGATAAAAGGATAAAAGGCAGAACGGGGGGGAAGAAGGAAGAAGGAGGGGGAAAAGAAGGGGGGAAGGGAAAAGGGGAAAAGGGAGAAGAAAAGGGGGGAAGGGGAGAAATAGTAGAAGGGGGAAGAAAGAAGAGGGAGAAAAAGGGGGAAGGGGATGAGGAAGAGGATGGGGAAGGGAAGGGGAAGTGGATGGGAAAGGATGAGGAAGGAGATTGGAAGGGGGAAGGGAAGGGAAGGGAAGGGAAGGGAAGGGAAGGGAAGGGAAGGGAAGGGAAGGGAAGGGAAGGGAAGGGAAGGGAAGGGAAGGGAAGAGAAGAGAAGAGAAGAGAAGAGAAGAGAAGAGAAGAGAAGAGAAGAGAAGAGAAGAGAAGAGAAGAGAAGAGAAGAGAAGAGAAGAGAAGAATGCAGAAGAGGGAAAAGGGAGAAGAGAGGAAAGGCAGAAGAGGGTGGGGGAGAAAAGGCAGAAGGGGGAATTCATTTAGCCATGGAATCGTTCCTCTCAGGTCCTGAGCATCACCCTCCAGAAAAGGGGTCTGGTTAAGGGCTTGGTTTTCATCTTTGTTAGTTGGTTTCGGGCACAGGACGGAGCCCACGTCACGGCTCACTGTTAATGAGGCGGTAATTAAGGCAGTGACAGAACACAGTGCCCCGCTCCGTGGCGAGGGGAATCCTCTGAGCTCCCTCCCTGCCCTCCTGTCCCTGTGCAGCAGGGAGCCGTGCAGCGGGGGCAGCTCTGCCTGCGGCCCCGGGGCTGGGCTGTGCCTCTGACTGGGTCGGGTACCGGAACATGTGCTACCACCTCTCGCTGAACATCAGCAGCTGGAACGGGAGCCAAGCACAGTGCTCACAGCACGGGGCATCGCTGGCCATGCTGCAGGAGGAGTGGGAAATGGTGAGGAGGGGGCTGTGGGGGTGAGTGCAGCCCCTGAGGTGCTTGTAGAGGCACGTTGTGGGCTGGAAGGGAGGGATGCACAGGGGGTGGTGTGGAGCCAAAGCACATCTCTGGTTACTGAGCTGCTGCAGCTCTGAAGCTCATTGGAGCTGCTGCTGGGTGTCAGGTGCTGGGCTGGTGGCTGGTGTGGTGCTGGCAGCAGCTCCTGACTGTTGGCTCCTCTCTCTCCTCCCCAGGAGTTTCTGCAGCGCCTCCAAGGTGATTTGGATTGCTGGGTGGGTGTGAGGAGACAGGGTGAGCACCTGGAGAGAGTGGATGGCAGCAACTTCACCTTCAGGTGAGTCCCATCATGGGCTGAGGCTGCACAGGGCCTGTCCCGTGGTGAGATGGGCAGGGCCTGGGGGCTGGGGACAGCCCCTGAGCCAGCTCCTTCCTTCTCCCTGCAGGGTCTCACTTCAGGGGGTGGATCCTTGTCTGACTCTGATCCATGGGCACCTCAGGGGGGCGAGTTGCTCTGACCTCTACCCCTACATCTGCAGCAAACCCCTGAGCCACTGGAGAAGTGGCCTTTCCCAGGCTGGGCACCCACAGCTTTAGCTCTGGCACAGCTCAGAGCAGCACTGGGGTGTCCTACCCCCTGCCAGGCCTGGGGTGATGAGGGGAGCTGATGTGGAAGCTGCCAAGTGCCTGAATGTGAGCTCAGGCCTGGGCTTGGGGTTTCTGCTGGGACCAGGATGCTGACTCCACCGCTGATGCAACTCCTCACATTGTAGGAGGCCTTTTCTACTCTGTAATAAAAACCTTTGAGCTTCCCCTGGGTGTCCCTTGTGTGGGGCAGCCCCAGCCCTTCCCCTCAGGGGACACGTGGGGCAGGGCCCAGCACCCCCTGGGGTCTCCCCAGTCACTGCAGGGGGGTGGTTGGAGCTCTCTGCCCCCTGCACAGCCCAGGTCTGGGGCTGCTCTCTGCTGAAACCCCCCTCCTTGTGTCAGGGGGTGGGGGATGTGCTGAACTGGCCCCAGTGTCTGTCCTGAAGTGGTCTCAGCCTCCCTTCTCACCATGAAATTCCCCCCTGTCCCCCCCCTCTCCTAGAGAAGGTGACCCCTCCTCATCAGAACCTTCTCCCCTCACGTTCAGTCCCATGTCCTCCAGGTCTGGGGACACCACGAGTGACTTTGGGGACACCTTGGGGACTGGGGGAGGTTCAGTGATCTCCTGTTGCTGCAGAGACCATGAGGGGGAGGCTGATTGCACCCCTGGCTACAGCAGGACCCCCCTCCAGGACCTGCAGCCAGCTGTAGGTGTGACAGTCTCTGATAGAAGAGCGAGAGGGTCAAGGTCATCCCCCCATGGTGACAACAGGAGCCTCCCTATGCCAGGGGGAGGTGGGGGGACTCACCCCCCTAATTTGGGAGCATCCTTAAACCCCACAGCCTTGGGGGAGTGGGCACAAGAACAAGAGAACCCAACCCCAACCTTTCCCAGAGGACAAACAAGACATGGAGCCACCTCCCTGCCTGGGGCTCAGCTCCCCACGTGAGACCCCCCCATCCTGAAGCCCCCCAGTACTCCCAGTGTGTGTGGAGTTCCATCACTGTGGGGGTATCCCCTCCCCACCCCACAGCTCACAGAGGACCTGGGGAGGGGACACACAGAGCATGTCACTTTTATTGGGGGAGGAGGTGACGCCGGTGGCATCTAACGGTTGGATTTGGCCACACGCTCCAGCTCGTCCTTCTTCTTGATGGCGTAGGAGTTGGACGAGCCCTGGGTGTTTGTGGGGGGAAGGAGATGGGTGTAAATGAGGGAGGGGGGAGCAGTGTGTCCCCAAGAAGAGGGGACAGGGTGTGTGTCCCCTCCCCTCTCACCTTGGCAGCGTTGATGAGCTCGTCGGCCAAACACTCCGCGATGGTTTTGATGTTGCGGAAGGCGGCTTCGCGGGCCCCGGTGCACAGCAGCCAGATGGCCTGGGCAGAGGGGACAGAGCCAAGGGGACGTTGGGGACAGGCAGAGGGGACCCTTGGGGACAGGCAGGAGGGGGGACAGGGAGAGGGGAGGCACCTGGTTGACGCGGCGCAGGGGGGACACGTCCACCGCCTGCCTGCGGACCGTGCCGGCGCGGCCGATGCGGGTCGAGTCCTCGCGGGGGCCCGAGTTGATGATGGCGTTCACCAGGACCTGCAGGGGGTTCTGCCGGAGGGAAGGGGGAGCAATCAGCCCCCCTCACGCCTGAAAACGACCCCCTGGCAACTGCAAGGGCTCTAAACCCATCCCACAGCACCAGAGGAAGATGCTAGAGACACAAAAATACCTCCAGAGCAGCTGAAAATGCTTAAAAACAGCTCCCGGCACCCAAAAGCAGCTCCTGGGACCTCAAAACCATCCCCAAGCACCCTAAAAGGCCCAAACCCATCCCCACCAGCACCCAAAATCAGCCTCTAGCACCCAAAAGAACCTCCTAGGACCTCAAACCCACCCCCAAGAACCCTAAAAGGCCCAAACCCTTCCCCACCAGCACCCAAAACCACTCAAAATCAGCCTCTGGCACACAAAAGAAGCTCCTGGGACCTCTAAACCATCCCCAAGCACCCAAAACCCACCCAAACTCATCCCCTCCAGCACCCAAAATCAGCCTCTAGCACACAAAACAACCTCCTGGGACCTCAAAACCATCCCCAAGCACCCTAAAAGGTCCAAATCCTTCCCCACCAGCACCCAAACCCACCCTCTAGCACCCAAAAGAAGCTCCTAGGACCTCAAACCCACCCCCAAGAACCCTAAAAGGCCCAAACCCTTCCCCACCAGCACCCAAACCCCACCCAAACTCATCCCCTCCAGCACCCAAAATCAGCCTCTGGCACCCAAAACAACCTCCTGGGACCTCAAAACCAAACCAAGCACCCAAAAACACCTCCCTGGCATAAAAAAATGCACAAAACCAAACTCCAGCAACCGAAAGAGCCTTCTAGGACCTCAAAACAACCCCCAAGCACCTAAAACCACCCAAACTCATCCACACCAGCACCCAAAAAGGCTCAAAATCAGTCTCTAGCACCCAAAACCAGTCAAAACTACAAGCCCAGCACGCAAAATGACCCCAAAGGGATCCAAAACCACCTCACAGCACCCAAAAATGCTTAAAACCAACTCCCAGCGCCCAAAAGAACCTTCCAGGACGCCAAAACCAATTCCCCAGCCTCAAAACCATCCCCATCAGCACCCAAAACCACTCCAAATCAGCCCCTACCACACAAAAGAACCTCAAAGGACCCCAAACTCACCTCCCCAGGACCCAAAACCATCCCAAACAGCAGCCAAAATGGCTAAAAATCAACCTTTAGCACCTAAAATGACCCCAGCAGCACCCAGAACCAGCAAAACTCAACCCTCAGCACCCAAAAACACCCCAAGGGATCCAAACCCATCTCCACGACACTCAAAAATGCTTAAAACCAACTCCCAGTGCCCAAAAGTCTTCTAAGACCCCAAAACCAGCCCCTGACCACCCAAAACAACCCCCACCAGCACCCAAAATGGCTCAAAATCAGCCTCTAGCACCCAAAAGAACCTCCTAGGGCCTCAAAATCACACCACAGCATCCAAAACCACTCAAACCCATCACCAGCAGCACCCAAAAATGCTCAAAGCCATCCTCTGGTACCCAAAAGAGCTTTCTAGGACCCCAAAAGCACCTCCCAGCACTCAAAACAGTCCCCACTGGCAACTAAAAATGCTCAAAATCAACCTGTAGCACCCAAAAAACTCCTCCTAGGAGCCCCAAATCAACCCCCAGCGCCCCAGAAATGCTCCAAACCACACCCTGGCACCCTCTCTCTCAGAAAACTCCTGCAGCCCCCCAAAACCAGCCCCCAAATCACACTTTATCTCCCAGGAAAACCCTTAATTTACCCCAAACCATCCCCAGCAAACCTCTCAAACCAACCTCAGCCCTCTCAAACCCCTTTAAACCCCCAAACCAGTCCTGAACTGTCTCCCAGCACCCAGAAAACCCCACCCCAAACCACCCCTAGCCCCCAAAAAAACCCTTAAGTCCCCCCAAATCATCCATCTCTCAGAAAACCCCTTAAGCCCCCCCAAAACCATCCCCAGCACATCTTTAAACCTCCCCAAACCAACCCCCAAACAACCTTCAGGCCTCCCATATCGCTTCAGACCCCTCAAACCAAAGCCAAATTACCCCAGCCCTCCCAAACCACCCCACAAAACCCCTTTAAACCACCAAAACACACCCCCCAAAACCCCGTTTGGGCCCCCAAAACACTCTGCATGTCCCAGAAAACCCCTTTAGCCCCCCCAAACCACCCTCAGCCCTCAGAAAATCCCTTTAGGCCTCTCCAACCAGTCCTAAACCATCTCCTAGCCCCTCAAAAAACCTCCTCACGCTCCCCAAACCACCCCCCAGAAACAACTTCACACCCCCAAAGGCCACACAAAACCCTTCTAGCTGCCCTAAACCGACCCCCCTGGCCCCTGACCTCTCCGGTGAGCAGGTGGATGATCTCGAAGGCGTGTTTGACGATGCGGACGGTCATGAGCTTCTTGCCGTTGTTGCGGCCGTGCATCATCATGGAGTTGGTGAGGCGCTCCACGATGGGGCACTGCGCCTTGCGGAAGCGCTTGGCCGCGTAGCGCCCGGCGCTGTGGGGAAGGTACTTGGCGTATTTCTCCTTCACGGCGATGTAATCCTGAGGGGGGGAAAGATCTCGGGGTCTCCATGGTGGGGGAGGGAGGTGGGACCCCCCTCAGGGACCATCCACCCTGTGACACTTGGGCTCCGTGTGGGTGGGAAAGCTGGATGGCTCCAGGGCTGGGGAGCAGGGCTCAGGGCTGGGGCTGCTCTGGGGAACGGCTTTGGAAAGGTGAGGGTTTGTAAAAGGGGAGTTGTGAGGGAAAAGTGGGGTTTTGTTTGACTTCTGAGGGAAAAAGTGGGGTTTTGGTACAGTTCTGAGGGAAAAAGTGGGGTTTTGTTTGACTTCTGAGGGAAAAAGTGGGGTTTTGGTACAGTTCTGAGGGAAAAAGTGGGGGTTTGTTTGACTTCTGAGGGAAAAAGTGGGGTTTTGGTACAGTTCTGAGGGAAAAAGTGGGGTTTTGGTACAGTTCTGAGGGAAAAAATGGGGGTTTGTTTGACTTTTGAGGGAAAAAGTGGGGTTTTGGTACAGTTCTGAGGGAAAAAGTGGGGGTTTGGTACAGTTCTGAGGGAAAAAGTGGGGTTTTGTTTGACTTCTGAGGGAAAAAGTGGGGTTTTGGTACAGTTCTGAGGGAAAAAGTGGGGTTTTGGTACAGTTCTGAGGGAAAAAGTGGGGTTTTGTTTGACTTCTGAGGGAAAAAGTGGGGTTTTGGTACAGTTCTGAGGGAAAAAGTGGGGTTTTGGTACAGTTCTGAGGGAAAAAGTGGGGGTTTGGTACAGTTCTGAGGGAAAAAGTGGGGTTTTGTTTGACTTCTGAGGGAAAAAGTGGGGTTTTGGTACAGTTCTGAGGGAAAAAGTGGGGTTTTGTTTGACTTCTGAGGGAAAAAGTGGGGTTTTGAGGGAAAAGTGGGGTTTTGAGGGAGCTTTGAGGGGTCTCCATGGTGGGGGAGGGAGGTGGGACCCCCCTCAGGGACCATCCGCCCTGTGACACTTGGGCTCCGTGTGGGTGGGAAAGCTGGATGGCTCCAGGCCTGGGGAGCAGGGCTCAGGGCTGGGGCTGCTCTGGGGAACGGCTTTGGAAAGGTGAGGGTTTGTACAAGGGGAGTTGTGAGGGAAAAGTGGGGTTTTGTTTGACTTCTGAGGGGAAAAGTGGGGTTTTGGTACAGTTCTGAGGGAAAAAGTGGGGTTTTGTTTGACTTCTGAGGGAAAAAGTGAGGTTTTGTTTGACTTCTGAGGGAAAAAGTGGGGTTTTGGTACAGTTCTGAGGGAAAAAGTGGGGTTTTGTTTGACTTCTGAGGGAAAAAGTGGGGTTTTGTTTGACTTCTGAGGGAAAAAGTGGGGGTTTGGTACAGTTCTGAGGGAAAAAGTGGGGTTTTGGTACAGTTCTGAGGGAAAAAGTGGGGTTTTGGTACAGTTCTGAAGGAAAAAGTGGGGTTTTGTTTGACTTCTGAGGGAAAAAGTGGGGTTTTGAGGGAAAAGTGGGGTTTTGAGGGAGCCTTGAGGGGTCTCCATGGTGGGGGAGGGAGGTGGGACCCCCCTCAGGGACCATCCACCCTGTGACACTTGGGCTCCGTGTGGGTGGGAAAGCTGGATGGCTCCAGGCCTGGGGAGCAGGGCTCAGGGCTGGGGCTGCTCTGGGGAACGGCTTTGGAAAGGTGAGGGTTTGTAAAAGGGGAGTTGTGAGGGAAAAAGTGGGGTTTTAGGGGAGTTCTGAGGGAAAAAGTGGGGTTTTGACTTCTGAGGGAAAAAGTGGGGTTTTGGTACAGTTCTGAGGGAAAAAGTGGGGTTTTGTTTGACTTCTGAGGGAAAAAGTGGGGTTTTGGTACAGTTCTGAGGGAAAAAGTGGGGTTTTGTTTGACTTCTGAGGGAAAAAGTGGGGTTTTGAGGGAAAAGTGGGGTTTTGAGGGAGCTTTGAGGGGTCTCCATGGTGGGGGAGGGAGGTGGGACCCCCCTCAGGGACCATCCACCCTGTGACACTTGGGCTCCGTGTGGGTGGGAAAGCTGGATGGCTCCAGGCCTGGGGAGCAGGGCTCAGGGCTGGGGCTGCTCTGGGGAACGGCTTTGGAAAGGTGAGGGTTTGTACAAGGGGAGTTCTGAGGGAAAAAGTGGGGTTTTGGTACAGTTCTGAGGGGAAAAGTGGGGTTTTGTTTGACTTCTGAGGGAAAAAGTGGGGTTTTGGTACAGTTCTGCGGGAAAAAGGGGGATTTTGTTTGACTTTTGAGGGAAAAAGGGGGATTTTGTTTGACTTCTGAGGGAAAAAGTGGGGTTCTGGTACAGTTCTGAGGGAAAAAGTGGGGTTTTGTTTGACTTCTGAGGGAAAAAGTGGGGTTTTGGTACAGTTCTGAGGGAAAAAGTGGGGTTTTGGTACAGTTCTGAGGGAAAAAGTGGGGTTTTGGTACAGTTCTGAGGGAAAAAGTGGGGTTTTGTGGGAGTTCTGAGGGAGAAAGTGGGGCTTTGGTAGACATCTAGCAGAAAAAGTGGGATTTTGGGGAAGTTCTGAAGGAAAAAATGGGGTTTTGAGGGAGTTTAAGGGAAAAAGTGGGGCTTCAGTGATGCTCTGAGGGAAAAAGTATGTTTTGAGGGGAGTTTAAGGGAAAAAGTGGGGTTTTGTGGGAGTTCTGAGGGAAAATGTGAGAGGTTTTGGTGAACTGAAGGAGAAAGTGGGGTTTTGACAGAACTCTGAGAAGAAAAGTGGAGTTCTGAGGGAAAAAGGACTTTCAGAGGGGAGTTCTGAGGGAGAAAGTGGGGTCTGTGGGACTTTTGGGGGAAGAAGTGGAGTTTTGGTGAAGCTCTGAAGGAAAAAACAGGGTTCTGAGGGGAGTTCTGAAGATAAACACGGGGCTTAGAGTTCTGAGGGAAAAAGTGGGTTTTGTGGGAGCTTTGAGAGAAAAAAGCAGGGTTCTGGTGAACTTTTGCGGGACTAAGTGCGGTTTTGGTGGAGTTCTGATGGAAAAGTGGGGTTTTGACAGAATTATGAGAGAAAATTCGTGGTTCTGGTGCAATTCCGAGGGAAAATGTGGGGTTCTGGTTAAGTTTTGAGGGGAAAAGTGGAGATTTGGGGGACTTTTGAGAGAAATATTATCTTTGGCGTTCTTCTAGGGGAAAATGTTTCTTTTAGTGGAGTTTTGAAGGAAAAGTTTTAGTTTTGGTGCAGTTTTAAAGGAAAAAGTGCATTTTTGGTGGGGCTTTGATGGAAAAAGAAGTAATGAATGACAGGACAAGAGCAAACAGCCTCAAGTTGCCCCAGGGGAGGTTGAGGCTGGAGCTGAGGCAGAGCTGTTTCCCTGAGAGGGGTGTGAGCCCTGTGCCAGGCTGCCCAGGGAGCTGGGGCAGTGCCCAGCCCTGGAGGGATCCCAAAGCTGTGGGTCAGTGCTGGGCAGGGTGAGCTGAGGGTTGGATTCCAGGGGCTTTTCCAACATCTGATTCTATAAGAAGCTCCCCCAGTACCTGGAGGGAGATGTCATTGATCTGCACATCATCCGTGCTCCATTTCCCGAAGAGCTTGATGTCGGGGGTCTCGGTGACAGCGGGCGCCGTCTCCCAGTCAGTCATGCTGGACATGATGAGGGGGGAGGAAGTCAGGGTTGGGGGGCTACAGCTCCCAGTGAGGTTAAAAGCCCTTCCCAGTTCAAACTGGTCCTCCCCAAAACATTCCATATGGCACCAGGTACCTCCCATGCATCCCCCAACAACCCCAGCCCTATGTTGGGTGTTTAATGCAGAATGAGGGGGTCTCAACCTCTCAAAGTGGTCTGGGGTGTCCCAAAATCCTTAAGAAGTTATGTGACAGGGGGCTGCCCCCCGTCCTCAACCCAAATGAACAGAGCTCAGGGTGTACCAGGCACCCCAAAATCCCAACAGAGTCCACCTCAGCCCCTCACAGCCCTCAGCCCCCCAACTCCCACCTCAGCCCCTCACAGCCCTCAGCCCCCCAACTCCCACCTCAGCCCCTCACAGCCCTCAGCCCCCCAACTCCCACCTCAGCTCCCCTCACAGCCTTCAGACCCCAACTCCCACCTCAGCTCCCCTCACAGCCTTCAGACCCCAACTCCCACCTCAGCTCCCCTCACAGCCCTCAGACCCCCAACTCCCACCTCAGCCCCTCACACCCCTCAGACCCCAACTCCCACCTCACAGCCCTCAGACCCCAACTCCCACCTCAGCCCCTCACAGCCCTCAGACCCCAACTCCCACCTCAGCCCCTCAAAGCCCTCAGCCCCCCAACTCCCACCTCAGCTCCCCTCACAGCCTTCAGACCCCAACTCTCCCCTCAGCCCCTCACAGCCCTCAGTCCCCCAACTCCCATCTCAGCCCCTCACAGTCCTCAGACCCCCAACTCCCATCTCAGCCCCTCACAGTCCTCAGTCCCCCAACTCCCACCTCAGCCCCTCACAGTCCTCAGCCCCCCGCCTCAGCCCTTCACTCCCCCACCGCCTTCTGCTCCCCAACTCCCACCTCAGCCCCCCCAAAGCCCCCTTCACACCCCTCAGCGCCCCCAACTCCCACCTCAGGCCCTCCTCACAGCCCTCAGCGTCCCAACTCCCACCTCAGGCCCCCCAGAGTTCCCCCTCACAGCCCTCAACCCCCAACGCCCACCTCAGCCCCCCAGAGTTCCCCCTCACAGCCCTCAGCGCCCCCAACTCGCACCCGAGCCCCCCAGAGCCGCCCCCCCTCCCGCACCCCCCGCCCCGCACTCACATGGCGGCGGCCTCGGCGCGTCCGGCGAAGCGAAAGGGCCTCGCCGGGGTTTCCCGGGCTCTTATCCAGGGGCGGCCGCGCGCTTCCCTCCGCGCATGCGCAGCGCCCCCTGGCGGCCCCACGCTGCCCTCACACACCCCCCCACACACACTCCCCGGGCTCTCTGCGCATGCGCACGCGGGGCGGCCCCGCACATCCTCCCCCCCCCATCCCCCGCGGGGGTCGTGCCCGGTGGTCATTGTGCCCGGGGACCCTCGTGGCTCGTGTGCCTTGACCCTGGCATAGCGTCTGACCCACGTCTCTCATGGCCCGTGTCCCTCCTGCACAATGTCGCTCACCCCTGGCATCGCTTGTGCCCAGTGTCCCTTGTGCCCAGTGTCCCTGGTGCACTATGTCCCTAGTGCACTATGTCCCTGGTGCACAATGTCGCTCACCCCTGGCATCGCTTGTGCCCAGTGTCCCTGGTGCACAATGTCCCTGGTGCCCCATGTCCCTGGTGCACAATGTCCCTCACCCCTGGCATCGCTTGTGCACAATGTCCCTGGTGCACAATGTCCCTCACCCCTGGCATCGCTTGTGCACAATGTCCCTGGTGCACAATGTCCCTGGTGCACTATGTCCCTCACCCCTGGCATCGCTTGTGCCCAGTGTCCCTCGTGCACAATGTCGCTCACCCCTGGCATTGCTTGTGCCCAGTGTCCCTTGTGCCCAGTGTCCCTGGTGCACAATGTCCCTGGTGCACCATGTCCCTGGTGCACAATGTCCCTCACCCCTGGCATCACTTATGCACAATGTCCCTGGTGCACAATGTCCCTGGTGTACAATATCCCTGCCATCGCTTGTGCCCAGTGTCCCTTGTGCACAATGTCCCTGGTGCACAATGTCCCTGCCATCGCTTGTGCCCAGTGTCCCTTGTGCACAATGTCCCTGGTGCACAATGTCCCTGCCATCGCTTGTGCCCAGTGTCCCTTGTGCACAATGTCCCTGGTGCACAATGTCCCTCACTCCTGGCATCGCTTGTGCACAACGTCCCTGGTGCACAACGTCCCTGGTGCACAATGTCCCTGGCATCACTTGTGCCCAGTGTCCCTTGTGCACCATGTCCCCGGTACCCCCATGTCCCTTGTGCCCTGTGTCACTCATGCCCCATGTCCCTCACCCCTGGCACCACCTGTGCTCAGTGTCTCTTGTTCCCCATGTCCCTTGTGCCCCATATCCCCCATGCTTGGCATTACCTGTGCCTGGTGCCCCTCGTGCCTTGTGTCACTTGTCCTTAGCATTGCCTGTGCCTAGTGTCCCTCATGCCCCATCTCCCTCACCCCTGGCATCACTTGTGCCCCATGTCCCTCGTGCCCTGTGTCTCTCACGTTTGGCACTGCCTGTGCCTGATGCCCCTTGTGCCCCACATCCCTTGTGCCCCACATCCCTCACATTTGGCATTGCCTGTGCCTGATGCCCCTTGTGCCCCACATCCCTCACGCTTGACATTGCCTATGCCTGGTGTCCCTCATGTCCCATGTTCCTTGTGCCAGGCATCATCTGCATCTGGTGTCCCTTGTGCCCCACATCCCTCATGCCCCACATCCCTTGTGCCCCACATCCCTTGTGCCCCACGTCCCTCACATTTGGCATTGCCTGTGCCTGATGCCCCTTGTGCCCCACATCCCTTGTGCCCCACATCCCTTGTGCCCCACATCCCTTGTCACATGTCCCTCACGTTTGGCATTGCCTGTGCCTGATGCCCCTTGTGCCCCACATCCCTTGTGCCCCATGTCCCTCACATTTGGCATTGCCTGTGCCTGATGCCCCTTGTGCCCCACATCCCTTGTGCCCCACATCCCTCACGTTTGGCACTGCCTGTGCCTGATGCCCCTTGTGCCCCATATCCCTTGTGCCCCACATCCCTTGTGTCCCACCTCCCTCACATTTGGCATTGCCTGTGCCCTACATCCCTTGTGCCCCATGTCCCTCACATTTGGCATTGCCTGTGCTTGATGCCCCTTGTGCCCCACATCCTTTGTGCCCCACATCCCTCACATTTGGCATTGCCTGTGCTTGATGCCCCTTGTGCCCCACATCCCTTGTGCCCCACATCCCTCACACCCCATGTCTGTCACATTTGGCATTGCCTGTGCCTGATGCCCCTTGTGCCCCACATCCCTTGTGCCCCACATCCCTCACACCCCATGTCTGTCACATTTGGCATTGCCTGTGCCTGATGCCCCTTGTGCCCCACATCCCTCACATTTGGCATTGCCTGTGCCTGATGCCCCTTGTGCCCCACATCCCTTGTGCCCCACATCCCTTGTTACATGTCCCTCACATGTGGCACTGCCTGTGCCTGATGCCCCTTGTGCCCCACATCCCTTGTGCCCCACATCCCTCACATTTGGCATTGCCTGTGCCTGATGCCCCTTGTGCCCCACATCCCTTGTGCCCCACATCCCTCACATTTGGCATTGCCTGTGCCTGATGCCCCTTGTGCCCCACATCCCTTGTGCCCCACATCCCTCACACCCCATGTCTGTCACATTTGGCATTGCCTGTGCCTGAAGCCCCTTGTGCCCCACATCCCTTGTGCCCCACATCCCTTGTGCCCCACATCCCTCACATTTGGCATTGCCTGTGCCTGATGCCCCTTGTGCCCCACATCCCTTGTGTCCCACCTCCCTCACATTTGGCATTGCCTGTGCCCTACATCCCTTGTGCCCCACATCCCTTGTGCCCCATGTCCCTCACATTTGGCACTGCCTGTGCCTGATGCCCCTTGTGCCCCACATCCCTCACATTTGGCATTGCCTGTGCCTGGTGCCCCTTGTGCCCCACATCCTTGTGCCCCACATCCCTCACATTTGGCACTGCCTGTGCCTGATGCCCTTGTGCCCCACATCCCTCACACCCCACATCCCTCACATTTGGCATCGCCTGTGCCTGATGCCCCTTGTGCCCCACGTCCCTCACATTTGGCACTGCCTGTGCCTGATGCCCTTGTGCCCCACATCCCTTGTGCCCCACATCCCTCACATTTGGCATCACCTGTGCCTGATGCCCTTGTGCCCCACATCCCTTGTGCCCCACATCCCTCACACCCCACATCCCTCACGCCTGTGCCTGGTGCCCTCGTGCCTGGTGTCCCTCATTCCCAGCATCACCTCTACCCCCTGCCCCCTGTCCCCAGCACCCCCCAGCAGTGCCCCTGCCCCAGCACCCCCCACGCCTGGCACCCCACACCCCTCCCTGGGATGCCCCCAGGACCCGTTACCAAACCACCCCGGCACCATCAGCCCACCCTGCAGCATCTTTATTGCCGGCGCCTCCGCGGCACCGCCGGGGTGACGCTGTGGGCAACCATCGGGGCTGGGATGGCACCATCCTGGGGGTCCTCAGGTGCTGCCTGGGGGGGCACAGGGATGGCAGAAGGGGCGAGGGGCTGGGGGCAGGGGCCGGGGAAGGGCTGGATGCGCCGTTACCTGCGGGGTAGTTGTCTCCAGGGAGGGGAGTGTAACCTGCCAACGGCACCAGACGTGGTGAGGAGGGTCTGTGCCCACCCCAAGCCACCCCCCAGCCCGTCCCTGCCCGTGTCCTCACCCGGTGCCGCCGGCCTGGCCCGGTAGCGGCAGAAGCCGGCGATGAACGAGCCGAGTCCCAGCGCCATGAGCACCGCGGCCGCCGCCACCTTCAGCGCCAGCCCCGGCGACAAACCAGGACCTGCGTGGGGAGCCACAGGGTGTCACCCCCAAAGTCCTGCCAGGGCGTCCCTGTGCGTGTCCCCTCACTCACTCCAGTCCTCCAGCAGGGGCTGGGCCAGGCTCTGGTGCTGCACGGCGCACGTGAAGGTGTCGCCGGCCCGCGGGGCCACGAGCCGCAGGGCCACCCGCGTCTGGTAGGTGCCGTCGCCGTTGGGGACGGCCGAGACGGAGGAAGGGGCCTCGGGCTCCAGCACGGCGCCGTTGTGCAGCCAAAGCACCGTGAGCTCGGGTGGGTAGAAGCCCCAGACGTGGCAGGTGAGGAGGATGGAGGTGTCCGACGGCCAGGGGACGATGCGGGCGCGGGGGGAGGCTGGGCAGAGGGTGGCGGGTGCTCAGTGGGCACTGGGGTGCTCAGTGATGGGGTGAGCCCTGCTCCTCACCCCCACAGCCACACGTGGTGCCCGTGGGCTGCCCCAGGAGGTGTCCTGGGGGACAGTCCTGGTGATACCCCGGGCAGCACCCTGCACACAGTGCCCTGTGCCCATTCTCCTTGGGTCTGTCCCCCCCTATGTCATCCCCCTCATGCTCATCCTCCCTGTGCCCATCCCCTCCATGCCCATCTCCCCCATCCCCCCATTGCCATCCTCCCTGTGCCAATCCCTCCATGCCATTGCCTCCATGCCTATCCCATGCCCATTTCCCTGTGCCCATCCCATGCCCATCCCATGCCCATCCTCCCATGCCCACTCCCCTGTGTCCATCCCCCCATGCCCATCCCCCCATCCCCAAACCCTCATGCCCATCCCCCCATGCCATTCCCCTGTGCCCATCCCCCCATGTCTATCCCCCCATGCCCATCCCATGCCCATCCCATGCCCATCCCCCCATGCCCAACCCCTCATGCCCATGCCCCCATGCCCATCCCCCCATGCCCATCCCATACCCATCTCCCCATACCCATCCCCCCATACCCATCTCCCCATACCCATCCCTCCCATACCCATCTCCCCATGCCCATCCCATGCCCATCCCATACCCATCCCCCCATGCCCATCCCATGCCCATCCCATACCCATCCCCCCATGCCCATCCCATGCCCATCTCCCCATACCCATCCCCCCATACCCATCTCCCCATACCCATCCCTCCCATACCCATCTCCCCATGCCCATCCCATGCCCATCCCATACCCATCTCCCCATGCCCATCCCCCCATGCCCATCCCATACCCATCCTCCCATACCCATCCCCCCATGCCCATCCCATACCCATCCCTCCCATACCCATACCCCATGCCCATCCCATACCCATCCCTCCCATACCCATCCCCCCATGCCCATCCCATACCCATCTCCCCATACCCATCCCCCCATGCCCATCCCATACCCATCCCATACCCATCCCCCCATGCCCATCCCATGCCCATCTCCCCATACCCATCCCCCCATACCCATCTCCCCATACCCATCCCTCCCATACCCATCCCCCCATGCCCATCCCATGCCCATCCCATACCCATCCCTCCCATACCCATCTCCCCATGCCCATCCCATACCCATCCCATGCCCATCCCCCCATGCCCATCCCATACCCATCCCTCCCATACCCATCCCATACCCATCCCTCCCATACCCATCCCCCCATGCCCATCTCCCCATGCCCATCCCATACCCATCCCTCCCATACCCATCCCCCCATACCCATCTCCCCATACCCATCCCTCCCATACCCATCTCCCCATGCCCATCCCATACCCATCCCTCCCATACCCATCTCCCCATGCCCATCCCCCCATGCCCATCCCATACCCATCCCTCCCATACCCATACCCCATGCCCATCCCATGCCCATCCCATGCCCATCCCATGCCCACCCCCCATGCCCATCCCACACCCATCCCTCCCATACCCATCCCATACCCATCTCCCCATACCCATCCCTCCCATACCCATCTCCCCACGCCCATCCCATACCCATCTCCCCATACCCATCCCTCCCATACCCATCCCCCCATACCCATCCCATACCCATCTCCCCATACCCATCCCTCCCATACCCATCCCCCCATACCCATCCCATACCCATCTCCCCATGCCCATCCCATACCCATCCCTCCCATACCCATCCCCCCATGCCCATCCCATGCCCATCCCATGCCCATCCCATACCCATCCCTCCCATACCCATACCCCATGCCCATCCCATGCCCATCCCATGCCCATCCCATGCCCATCCCATACCCATCTCCCCATGCCCATCCCATGCCCATCCCATGCCCACCCCCATGCCCACCCCTCCATGCCCACCCCCGTGCCCACCCCCGTGCCCGCCTCACTGCTCCTGAGCGCGGTGCTGGCCCAGAAGCGGGTGCCCAGCTGGGCGCAGGCGCGCTGCCGGCTCTGGGCGCGCTGGATCCAGGCGCTGCCGTTGTTGAGGCCGGCGGCCAACTGAGCGGCCACGGCCTGGAGCAGCCCATAGTCACAGGCCACGAAGCGCCGGGCGTGGGGCTCGTAGCAAACCAGCGGCTTCTTGTTGAACACCAGGCTGAACGCGAAGTCGGTGGCAGAGCCATTGGCTGCCAGCGAGCAGGAGCTGCCCATGTGCACCATGAAGGCGGCTGCCAGGGGGGCACGAGGCTGAGGGGCATCTCCTGGGCTGCCTCTGGCTGGCCCTGGGGTTCTGCCCCTGGTTGGTTGGCATCATCCTTCAGCCATCCCCATTCTCATCCTCCATCCATCCATCCGTATCCTCCATCCATCCCCATCCTCCAGCCATCCTCATCCAGCCATCCTCATCCTCCATCCAGCCATCCCCATCCTCCAGCCATCCCCATTCTCCTATCCATCCTCATCCTCCAGCCAACCTCATCCAGCCATCCTCATCCAGCCATCCTCATCTTCCAGCCAGCCATCCCTATCCTCCATCCATCCCCATCCTTCAGCCATCCTCATCCTCCAGCCATCCCCATCCTCCTATCCATCCCCATCCTCCAGCCATCCTCATCCAGCCATCCTCATCCTCCATCCATCCATCCCTATCCTCCAATCATCCTCATCCATCCATCCCTATCCTCCAGCCATCCTCATCCTCCAGCCATCCTCATCCTCCAGCCATCCCCATCCTCCAGCCATCCTCATCCTCCAGCCATCCATCCCTATCCTCCAGCCATCCTCATCCTCCAGCCATCCTCATCCAGTCATCCCCATCCCTATCCTCCAGCCATCCTCATCCTCCAGCCATCCATCCCTATCCTCCAGCCATCCTCATCCTCCAGCCATCCTCATCCAGTCATCCCCATCCCCATCCTCCTATCCATCCCCATCCTCCAGCCATCCTCATCCAGCCATCCTCATCCTCCATCCATCCATCCCTATCCTCCAATCATCCTCATCCATCCATCCCTATCCTCCAGCCATCCCCATCCTCCAGCCATCCCCATCCTCCAGCCATCCTCATCCTCCAGCCAACCTCATCCTCCAGTCATCCTCATCCTCCAGTCATCCTCATCCAGCCATCCTCATCCAGCCATCCTCATCCTCCATCCATCCATCCCTATCCTCCTGCCATCCTCATCCAGTCATCCCCATCCCTCCATCTATCCCCATCCCCATCCTTCCCCATCTGTCTCCATCCATCCTTCCAGCCATCCCCATCCCTCCAGCCATCCCCATCCTCCATCCCCCATTCTCCTCTATCTGTCTCCATCCCTCCTTCCATCCATTTCCATCCACTTCCATCCCTTTTCATCCATCCATCCATCCATCCATCCATCCATCCATCCATCCATCCATCCCTGGGGTCCCACAGAGCTGAGCTCCCCAAAACTCTCCTTAAGGTCCCAGGAGGCTGAGTCCTCCCTCAAACTGTCCCCAAGGTCCTACAGAGCTGAGACCCCTCAAACCATCCCCAAGGTCCTACAGAGCTGAGACCCCCCAAACTATCCCCAGGGTCCCACAGAGCTGAGCTCCCCAAAACTGTCCCTAAGGTCCCAGGAGGCTGAGCCCCACCAAACTGTCCCAAGGTCCCACAGAGCTGATCCCCCCTAACCCACTCCCAGGGTCTCACAGAGATGAATCCCCCCCAACTCATCCCTGGGGGCCCACAAAGCTGAGCCCCTTCCAAACTGCCCCAAACCACCCCCAAGGGTTCCACAGGGCTGAGCCTCCCTCAACTGATCCCCAAGGTCCCACAGAACTGAGCCCCCCTAAACCATCTCTAAGGTCCCACAGACCTGAGAGCCCCCAACCCATCCCAGGCGTCCCACAAAGCTGAGCCCCCCCAACTCACCCCTGGGGTCCCACAGAGCTGAGCCCCCCCAAACTGTCCCCAAGGTCCTACAGAGCTGAACTTCCCCAAACCACCCCAAGGGTTCCACAGGGCTGAGCCCCCCAAACTGTCTCCAAGGTCCCACAGAGCTGAGCCCCCCCAACCCATCCCAGGGTCCCACAGAGCTGAGGACCCCCAACTCACCCCTGGGGTCCCACAGAGCTGAGCCCCCCCAAACTGTCTCCAAGGTCCCACAGACCTGAGACCCCCTAACCCATTTCAGGGGTCCCACAGAGCTGAGCCCCCCCAAACTGTCCCCAATGTCCTACGGAGCTGAACTTCCCCAAACCACTCCAAGGGTTCCACAGAGCTGAGCCCCCCCAAACTGTCCCCAGGGTCTCACAGAGCTCAGAGCCCCCCAACCCATCCCAGGGGTCTCACAGAGCTGAGCCCCCCCAAACTGTCCCCAAGGTTCTACAGAGCTGAACTTCCCCAAACCACTCCAAGGGTTCCACAGGGTTGAGCCCCCCAAACTGTCTCCAAGGTCCCACAGAGCTCAGACACCCCAACCCATTCCTGGGGTCCCACAGAGCTGAGCCCCCCCAAACTGTCCCCAAGGTCCTACAGAGCTGAACTTCCCCAAACCACCCCAAGGGTTCCACAGAGCTGAGCCCCCCCCAAACTGTCCCCAAGGTCCCACAGAGCTGAGCCCCCCCAACCCATCCCAGGGTCCCACAAAGCTGAGGACCCCCAACTCACCCCTGGGGTCCCACAGAGCTGAGCCCCCCCAAACTGTCTCCAAGGTCCCACAGACCTGAGACCCCCTAACCCATTTCAGGGGTCCCACAGAGCTGAGCCCCCCAAACTGTCCCCAATGTCCTACGGAGCTGAACTTCCCCAAACCACTCCAAGGGTTCCACAGGGTTGAGCCCCCCCAAACTGTCTCCAAGGTCCCATAGAGCTGGGACCCCCCAAACCATTCACAGGGTCCCACAAAGCTGAGCCCCCCCAACCCATTCCTGGGGTCCCACAGAGCTGAGCCCCCCCAAACTGTCCCCAAGGTCCTACAGAGCTGAACTTCCCCAAACCACCCCAAGGGTTCCATAGAGCTGAGCCCCCCCCAAACTGTCCCCAAGGTCCCACAGAGCTGAGCCCCCCCAACCCATCCCAGGGTCCCACAAAGCTGAGGACCCCCAACTCACCCCTGGGGTCCCACAGAGCTGAGCCCCCCCAAACTGTCTCCAAGGTCCCACAGACCTGAGACCCCCTAACCCATTTCAGGGGTCCCACAGAGCTGAGCCCCCCCAAACTGTCCCCAATGTCCTACGGAGCTGAACTTCCCCAAACCACTCCAAGGGTTCCACAGGGCTGAGCCCCCCCAAACTGTCCCCAGGGTCTCACAGAGCTCAGAGCCCCCCAACCCATCCCAGGGGTCTCACAGAGCTGAGCCCCCCCAAACTGTTCCCAAGGTCCTACAGAGCTGAACTTCCCCAAACCACCCCAAGGGTTCCACAGGGTTGAGCCCCCCAAACTGTCTCCAAGGTCCCACAGAGCTCAGACACCCCAACCCATTCCTGGGGTCCCACAGAGCTGAGCCCCCCAAACTGTCCCCAATGTCCTACGGAGCTGAACTTCCCCAAACCACCCCAAGGGTTCCACAGGGCTGAGCCCCCCAAACTGTCTCCAAGGTCCCACAGAGCTGAGCCCCCCCAAACTGTCCCCAAGGTCTCACAGAGCTCAGACCCCCCCAACCCATCCCAGGGGTCTCACAGAGCTGAGCCCCCCCAAACTGTCTCCAAGTTCCTACAGAACTGAACTTCCCCAAATCACCCCAAGGGTTCCATAGAGCTGAGCCCCCCCCAAACTGTCCCCAAGGTCCCACAGGGCTGAGCCCCCCAAACTGTCCCCAAGGTCCCACAGAGCTGAGCCCCCCCAACCCATCCCAGGGTCCCACAAAGCTGAGGACCCCCAACTCACCCCTGGGGTCCCACAGAGCTGAGCCCCCCCAAACTGTCTCCAAGGTCCCACAGACCTGAGACCCCCTAACCCATTTCAGGGGTCCCACAGAGCTGAGCCCCCCAAACTGTCCCCAATGTCCTACGGAGCTGAACTTCCCCAAACCACCCCAAGGGTTCCACAGGGCTGAGCCCCCCCAAACTGTCTCCAAGCTCCCACAGAGCTGAGCCCCCCCAAACTGTCCCCAAGGTCTCACAGAGCTCAGACTCCCCCAACCCATCCCAGGGGTCTCACAGAGCTGAGCCCCCCCAAACTGTCTCCAAGGTCCCACAGAGTTGAACTTCCCCAAACCACTCCAAGGGTTCCACAGGGTTGAGCCCCCCCAAACTGTCTCCAAGGTCCCATAGAGCTGGGACCCCCCAAACCATTCACAGGGTCCCACAAAGCTGAGCCCCCCCAACCCATTCCTGGGGTCCCACAGAGCTGAGCCCCCCCAAACTGTCCCCAAGGTCCTACAGAGCTGAACTTCCCCAAACCACTCCAAGGGTTCCACAGGGCTGAGCCCCCCAAACTGTCCCCAAGGTCCTACAGAGCTGAACTTCCCCAAACCACCCCATGGGTTCCACAGGGCTGAGCCCCCCCAAACTGTCTCCAAGCTCCCACAGAGCTGAGCCCCCCCAAACTGTCCCCAGGGTCTCACAGAGCTCAGAGCCCCCCAACCCATCCCAGGGGTCTCACAGAGCTGAGCCCCCCCAAACTGTCCCCAAGGTTCTACAGAGCTGAACTTCCCCAAACCACTCCAAGGGTTCCACAGGGTTGAGCCCCCCAAACTGTCTCCAAGGTCCCACAGAGCTCAGACACCCCAACCCATTCCTGGGGTCCCACAGAGCTGAGCCCCCCCAAACTGTCCCCAAGGTCCCACAGAGCTGAACTTCCCCAAACCACTCCAAGGGTTCCACAGGGCTGAGCCCCCCAAACTGTCTCCAAGCTCCCACAGAGCTGAGCCCCCCCCAACCCATCCCAGGGGTCCCACAGAGCTGAGACCCCCAAACTGTCCCCAAGGTCCCACAGAGCTCAGACCCCCCCAACCCATCCCAGGGGTCTCACAGAGCTCAGACCCCCCCAACCCATCCGCGGGGTCCCACAGGGCTGAGCCCCCCAGACTATCTCCAAGGTCTCACAGAGCTCAGACCCCCCCAACCCATCCGCGGGGTCCCACAGAGCCGAGCCCCCCCCCAGCCTCCCCAGCCCCCCGCGCCCCGCCGTGTCCCCACCTGCCCCCCGGGCGCCCAGCGCCAGCAGCAGCAGCAGCACCATGGTGGGGTGGCCCCGGGGGTGTCCCGCCGCTCTCTGCCAGCCCCCCACCGCCCCCCTCCCGCACCCCCCGGGCCCGCCCCACGCGGGGCAGGGACACGGGACGCCCAATGCGGACCCGGCTCGGAGCCGGCGTCAGCGGTTGCCGGAGCCGAAGCCGCGGGCGGCGGCCGCTGCCGGGACACGGCTCAGCCCGGGGTGTCCCCACGCCGGGACCCCCCCAAAAAACGGGCTGGGCACCCCGGAGTGCGGGCTGGCTGCAGCCCTGGGGGCCGTGTGCCCCACTCCCGCCCCCCAACACCGCTCCTGCGCGCAGCCTTAACCCCTCCCCCACTCCCAGTAACCTCTCTGCCTCCGGACTGGGAGCACTGGGAGTGCCCTCCCGGACAAAGCCACCCCGGGTGGGCACCGCAAGTGGCTTTATTGGGGGGGGACATCACCCTCCTCCCCCCCACATCGGGGCTGGGACCTCAGACTTTGGACACTGCGTGGCCACAAATGGCTGTGGGGGGACCAGGATGGGAACCAGGACCGGGACCAGCACCAGGACCAGGATGGGAACCAGGACTGGGACCAGCACCAGGACCAGGATGGGAACCAGGACCAGCACCAGGACCAGGATGGGAACCAGGACTGGGACCAGCACCAGGACCAGGACCAGGATGGGAACCAGGACCAGGACCAGGACCAGGATGGGAACCAGGACTGGGACCAGCACCAGGACCAGGATGGGAAGCAGGACCAGCACCAGGACCAGGATGAACACTGGGACTGGGGCCAGCACCAGGACCAGGATGGGAACCAGGACCAGCACCAGGACCAGAATGAACACCAGGACTGGGGCCAGTATCAGGATTGGATCCAGGATGAGGATAAGGACCAGGAGTGTAACCAGCACCAAGACTAGAATGGGGACCAGGACCAGGATAGGGACCAGATCCAGGACCAGGATGGTGTCCAGATCCAAGGTGGAGACAAGGATCAGCACCAGGACAAGGACCAGATCCAGGATGGGGACAAGGACAAGAACCAAGACCAGATTCAAGACTGAGACCAGACCCAGGGCCAAGATAAGAACCAGGAGCAGGACTAGCACTCAGATCAGGACTGGGACCAGCTGCTGGATCAGGACCAGGATCTGCTTGACACAAGGAGATGAATTAGGGGCCCTTGTCCCCCATGGTGCCACACACTGTCCCCAGGCTCGTCCCTCACCTGGTGCCTGAAGGCAGTAGCTGAAGGTGCCAGCAGCAAAGACCAACAGCCCCAGGATCATCGTCACCGCCGCCACCACCACGTTCACCATCAGCCCTGGGGACAACCCAGGACCTGTGGGGACAGAACAGCCACCCTGAGCCCCTCCAGGACCCAAAGTGCCCTGACACCGTGTCCCTGCCCCCTTCCCTCACCCCAGTGCCTCTGCAGGGGCTGCTCCAGGCTGTCGTGCTGCACCACACACGTGAAGGTGTCCCCAGCCTCAGCCGTGGCTCTCAGGGCCACCTGTGTCTGGTAGGTCCAGTCACCATTGGACAGGATCTTGGTGGTGTCACCAGTGGCCACCACGGCCCCGTTGTGCAGCCACAGGACGGTCAGTGCCGAGGGGTAGAAGCCCCAGACGTGGCAGGTGAGGACGACGGTGCTGGATGTGTCACGGAGGGGAGTGGCCACGATGCGGACGTGGGGTGGTGCTGGGGAGGAGAGGGAGGGCTCAGGTCCCTCCTCACCCAGCCACGGCCCCGTGCAACGGCCCTGGGTGTTCCCCAAAGAGCAGCCATGTGCAATGTGTTCCTGTGCAACATCCCTGTGCAACATCCCTGTGGAATGTCCCTGTGCAAAGTCCCTGTGCAAAGTCCCTGTGCAACATCCCTGTGCAACATCCCTGTGCAATGTCCCTGTGCCACATCCCTGTGCCACATCCCTGTGCAACATCCCTGTGCAATGTCCCTGTGCAATGTCCCTGTGCAATGTCCCTGTGCAACGTCCCTGTGCAACATCCCTGTGCAATGTCCCTGTGTGACCTCCCTGTGCAACATTCCTGTGCAACATCCCTGTGCCACATCCCTGTGCAACATCCCTGTGCAACATCCCTGTGCCACATCCCTGTGCAATGTCCCTGTGCCACATCCCTGTGCAACATTCCTGTGCAACACCCCTGTGCCACATCCCTGTGCAACATCCCTGTGCAACATCCCTGTGCAATATCCCTGTGCAACATCCCTGTGCAACAACCCTGTGCAACGTCCCTGTGCAAAGTCCCTGTGTGATCTCCCTGTGCAATGTCCCTGTGCAACGTCCCTGTGCAACGTCCCTGTGCAATGACACCGTGCAACATCCCTGTGCAACGTCCCTGTGCAACATCCCTGTGCAATGTCCCTGTGTGACCTCCCTGTGCAACATTCCTGTGCAACATCCCTGTGCCACATCCCTGTGCAACATCCCTGTGCAACATCCCTGTGCCACATCCCTGTGCAATGTCCCTGTGCCACATCCCTGTGCAACATTCCTGTGCAACATCCCTGTGCCACATCCCTGTGCAACATCCCTGTGCAACAACCCTGTGCAACGTCCCTGTGCAACATTCCTGTGCAAAGTCCCTGTGTGATCTCCCTGTGCAATGTCCCTGTGCAACGTCCCTGTGCAACGTCCCTGTGCAATGACACCGTGCAACATCCCTGTGCAACGTCCCTGTGCAACATCCCTGTGCAATGTCCATGTGCAATGTCCCTGTGAAATGTCCCTATGCAACATCCCTGTGCAACGTCCCTGTGCCACATCCCTGTGCAATGTCCCTGTGCCACATCCCTGTGCAATGTCCATGTGCAATGTCCCTGTGAAATGTCCCTGTGCAATGTCCCTGTGCAACGTCCCTGTGCCACATCCCTGTGCAATGTCCCTGTGCAACATCCCCGTGCAACATCCCTGTGCAATGTCCCTGTGTGATCTCCCTGTGCAAAGTCCCTGTGCAATATGCCTGTGCAATGTCCCTGTGCAACATCCCTGTGCAACGTCCCTGTGCCACATCCCTGTGCAATGTCCCTGTGCCACATCCCTGTGCCACATCCCTGTCCAATGTCCCTGTGTGATCTCCCTGTGCAATGTCCCTGTGCAAAGTCCCTGTATGATCTCCCTGTGCAACGTCCCTGTGCAAAGTCCCTGTGCAACATCCCCCTGCCACATCCCTGTGCAATGTCCCTGTGTGATCTCCCTGTGCAAAGCCCCTGTGCAACATCCCTGTGCAATGTCCCTGTGCAATGTCCATGTGCAACATCCCTGTGCAACATCCCTGTGCAACATCCCTGTGCAATGTCCCTGTGCAATGTCCATGTGCAACGTTCCTGTGCCACATCCCTGTGCAAAATCCTTGTGCAATGTCCCTGTGCAACATCCCTGTGCAACATCCCTGTGCAATGTCCCTGTGCATTCCCCTTGGAGCATCCCTGTACAAAGTCCAAGTGCAAAATCCCGTGCAACACCCCTGTGCAACGTCCCTGTGCATTCCCCAAGGAGCATCCCCATGTACAGTGTCCTTGTGCATCATCCCTGTGCATCATCCCCCACGGAACCTCCCTGTGCAAAGCCCATGTGCAAAGTCCTTGTGTGACACCCTGTGTCAAATCCCCGTGCCCATTCCCCCTGTGCCAAACCCTTGTGCCTATCCCCATGTCCATTCCCTCTGTGCCAAACCCTTGTGCCAGATCCCCATGCCCATTCCCCCTTGTGCCCATCCTCATGCCCATTCCCCTTTGTTCCTTTCCCCATGCCCATTCTCCTTGTGCCAAACCCTTGTGCCAGATCCCCATGCCCTTTCCCCCTTGTGCTTATCCCCAGGCCCATTCCCTCTGTACCAAACCCTTGTGCCCATTCCCTCTGTGCCAAACCCTTGTGCCCATCCCCATGCCCATTCCCTCTGTGCCAAACCCTTGTGCCCATTCCCTCTGTGCCAAACCCTTGTGCCCATCCCCATGCCCATTCCCTCTGTGCCAAACCCTTGTGCCCATTCCCCCTTGTGCCAAACCCTTGTTCTTATCCCCATGCCCATTCCCCCTTGTGCCAAACCCTTGTGCCTATCCCCATGCCCATTCCCTCTGTGCCAAACCCTTGTGCCAGATCCCCATGCCCATTCCCCCTGTACCAAACCCTTGTGCCTGTTCCCCTTGTGCCAAACCCTTGTGCCTGTTCCCTCTGTGCCAAACCCTTGTTCTTATCCCCGTGCCCATTCCCCCTTGTGCCTATCCCCGTGCCCATTCCCCCTGTGCCAAACCCTTGTGCCTATCCCCATGCCCATTCCCTCTGTGCCAAACCCTGTGCCAGATCCCCATGCCCATTCCCCCTGTACCAAACCCTTGTGCCTGTTCCCTCTGTGCCAAACCCTTGTGCCTGTTCCCTCTGTGCCAAACCCTTGTTCTTATCCCCGTGCCCATTCCCCCTTGTGCCTATCCCCGTGCCCATTCCCCCTGTGCCAAACCCGTGTGCCAGATCCCCATGCCCATTCCCCCTGTACCAAACCCTTGTGCCCTTTCCCCCTGTACCAAACCCTTGTGCCTATCCCCATGCCCATCCCCCCTGTGCCAAACCCTTGTGCCCATTCCCCCTGTGCCAAACCCTTGTGCCTATCCCCATGTCCATTCCCTCTGTGCCAAACCCTTGTGCCAGATCCCCATGCCCATTCCCCCTTGTGCCCATCCTCATGCCCATTCCCCTTTGTTCCTTTCCCCATGCCCCTTCTCCTTGTGCCAAACCCTTGTGCCAGATCCCCATGCCCATTCCCCCTTGTGCTTATCCCCAGGCCCATTCCCTCTGTGCCAAACCCTTGTGCCCATCCCCATGCCCATTCCCTCTGTGCCAAACCCTTGTGCCCATCCCCATGCCCATTCCCTCTGTGCCAAACCCTTGTGCCCATTCCCCCTTGTGCCAAACCCTTGTTCTTATCCCCATGCCCATTCCCCCTTGTGCCAAACCCTTGTGCCCATCCCCATGCCCATTCCCTCTGTGCCAAACCCTTGTGCCCATTCCCCCTTGTGCCAAACCCTTGTTCTTATCCCCATGCCCATTCCCCCTTGTGCCAAACCCTTGTGCCTATCCCCATGCCCATTCCCTCTGTGCCAAACCCTGTGCCAGATCCCCATGCCCATTCCCCCTGTACCAAACCCTTGTGCCTGTTCCCTCTGTGCCAAACCCTTGTGCCTGTTCCCTCTGTGCCAAACCCTTGTTCTTATCCCCGTGCCCATTCCCCCTTGTGCCTATCCCCGTGCCCATTCCCCCTGTGCCAAACCCGTGTGCCAGATCCCCATGCCCATTCCCCCTGTACCAAACCCTTGTGCCCATTCCCCCTGTACCAAACCCTTGTGCCTATCCCCATGCCCATCCCCCCTGTGCCAAACCCTTGTGCCCATTCCCCCTGTGCCAAACCCTTGTGCCTATCCCCATGCCCATTCCCTCTGTGCCAAACCCTTGTGCCTATCCCCATGCCCATTCCCCCTTGTGCCCATCCTCATGCCCATTCCCCTTTGTTCCTTTCCCCATGCCCCTTCTCCTTGTGCCAAACCCTTGTGCCAGATCCCCATGCCCATTCCCCCTTGTGCTTATCCCCAGGCCCATTCCCTCTGTACCAAACCCTTGTGCCCATTCCCTCTGTGCCAAACCCTTGTGCCCATTCCCTCTGTGCCAAACCCTTGTTCTTATCCCCATGCCCATTCCCCCTTGTGCCAAACCCTTGTGCCTATCCCCAGGCCCATTCCCCCTGTGCTAAACCCTTGTGCCCATTCCCTCTGTACCAAACCCTTGTGCCAGATCCCCATGCCCATTCCTCCTTGTGCCTATCTCCATGCCCATTCCCCCTTGTTCTTATCCCCAAGCCCATTCCCCCTTATGCTTATCCCCATGCCCATTCCCTCTGTACCACCCCTTGTGCCCATTCCCTCTGTGCCAAACCCTTGTGCCAGATCCCCATGCCCATTCCCCCTGTGCCAAACCCTTGTGCCTGTTCCCTCTGTGCCAAACCCTTGTGCCTATCCCCATGCCCATTCCCCCTTGTTCTTATCCCCATGCCCATTCCCCCTTGTGCCTATCCCCATGCCCATTCCCCCTTGTGCCCATCCTCATGCCCATTCCCCTTTGTTCCTTTCCCCATGCCCCTTCTCCTTGTGCCTAACCCTTGTGCCAGATCCCCATGCCCATTCCCCCTTGTGCTTATCCCCAGGCCCATTCCCTCTGTACCAAACCCTTGTGCCCATTCCCTCTGTGCCAAACCCTTGTGCCCATTCCCTCTGTGCCAAACCCTTGTTCTTATCCCCATGCCCATTCCCCCTTGTGCCAAACCCTTGTGCCTATCCCCAGGCCCATTCCCCCTGTGCTAAACCCTTGTGCCCATTCCCTCTGTACCAAACCCTTGTGCCAGATCCCCATGCCCATTCCTCCTTGTGCCTATCTCCATGCCCATTCCCCCTTGTTCTTATCCCCAAGCCCATTCCCCCTTATGCTTATCCCCATGCCCATTCCCTCTGTACCACCCCTTGTGCCCATTCCCTCTGTGCCAAACCCTTGTGCCAGATCCCCATGCCCATTCCCCCTGTGCCAAACCCTTGTGCCTGTTCCCTCTGTGCCAAACCCTTGTGCCTATCCCCATGCCCATTCCCCCTTGTTCTTATCCCCATGCCCATTCCCCCTTGTGCCTATCCCCATGCCCATTCCCCCTTGTTCTTATCCCCATGCCCATTCCCCCTTGTGCCTATCCCCATGCCCATTCCCCCTGTGCCAAACCCTTGTGCCCATTCCCTCTGTACCAAACCCTTGTGCCCGTTCCCCCTGTGCCAAACCCCTGTGCCCCCGTGCCCACCCCCGTGCCCACCCCCGTGCCCACCCCCGTGCCCGCCTCACTGCTCCTGAGCGCGGTGCTGGCCCAGAAGCGGGTGCCCAGCTGGGCGCAGGCGCGCTGCCGGCTCTGGGCGCGCTGGATCCAGGCGCTGCCGTTGTTGAGGCCGGCGGCCAACTGAGCGGCCACGGCCTGGAGCAGCCCATAGTCACAGGCCACGAAGCGCCGGGCGTGGGGCTCGTAGCAAACCAGCGGCTTCTTGTTGAACACCAGGCTGAACTCGAAGTCGGTGGCAGAGCCGTTGGCTGCCAGCGAGCAGGAGCTGCCCATGTGCACCATGAAGGCGGCTGCCAGCGGGGCACAAAGGGGGTGGGTAAAGAAGGGGGTGTCACATCCCCCCCTCCCCAACCCTGCTGCACACCCCAGTGTGTGTGTGTCCTACCTGCAGCCTGGCAGCTCAGCAGGAGCCCCAGCGCCCCCAGCAGACACATTGGTGAGCTCTGGCTCCTGGCTGCGCTGCTCTGCCTTCATCCCTCCTTCCTCCTTCCTCCTCCTCCTCCAGGACTTGGGCTCAGCACCCTGCGTCAGCAGCTGTGGGTGAAGCCAAGTGGACTGTGGCCAAGGGGTTGGGCTCAGCACCCAGGGAACCTGAGGGACTGGAGGGAAACTGAGGCACGGGGACATCCAGCTCAACCCCAGGATGAGACAGCAGTGAAGACACTGGGGCATCCTCCCTCCATGCACCTGCAGCCTTTGGGAGTGGGGAAACTGAGGCACGGGGACATCCAGCTCAACCCCAGGATGAGACAGCAGCAAAGACACTGGGGCATCCTCCCTCCATGCACCTGCAGCCTTTGGGAGTGGGGAAACTGAGGCACGGGGGCACTCTGGGGAGTGTGATCTAAATGAACCTCGATATCAGTGGAGAAGCCACTGCTGAGGTCACATCCCCCCCATTCACGATGGGGAAACTGAGGCACGGGGTCACTTTGGAGAGTGTGATCTAACTGAACCTCGATATCAGACAGTGGAGAAGCCACTGCTGAGGTTACATCCCCCCTGTTCACGATGGGGAAACTGAGGCACGGGGGCTGGGGCAGCTCCTAGGGGAGTGTGATCTGACTGAACCCTGATATCAGACAGTGGAGAAGCCACTACTGAGGTTACATCCCCCCTTCACGATGGGGAAACTGAGGCACGGGGACATCCAGCTCAACCCCAGGATGAGACAGCAGCAAAGACATTGGGGCATCCTCCCCCCATGCACCTGCAGCCTTTGGGAGTGGGGAAACTGAGGCACGGGGGCACTCTGGGGAGTGTGATCTAAATGAACCCTGATATCAGTGGAGGAGCCACTGCTGAGGTCACATCCCCCCCATTCACGATGGGGAAACTGAGGCATGGGGGCACTTTGGGGAGTGTGATCTAAATGAACCTCGATATCAGACAGTGGAGAAGCCACTGCTGAGGTTACATCCCCCCCTTCACGATGGGGAAACTGAGGCACAGGGGCACTTTGGGGAGTGTGATCTAACTGAACCTCGATATCAGACAGTGGAGAAGCCACTGCTGAGCTCACATCCCCCCGTTCACGATGGGGAAACTGAGGCACGGGGGCACTTTGGAGAGTGTGATCTAACTGAACCTCGATATCAGACAGTGGAGAAGCCACTACTGAGGTCACATCCCCCCTGTTCACGATGGGGAAACTGAGGCACAGGGGCTGGGGCAGCTCCTAGGGGTGTGTGATCTGACTGAACCCTGATATCAGACAGTGGAGAAGCCACTACTGAGGTTACATCCCCCCCTTCACGATGGGGAAACTGAGGCACGGGGACATCCAGCTCAACCCCAGGATGAGACAGCAGTGAAGACACTGGGGCATCCTCCCTCCATGCACCTGCAGCCTTTGGGAGTGGGGAAACTGAGGCACGGGGGCACTCTGGGGAGTGTGATCTAAATGAACCCTGACATCAGTGGAGGAGCCACTGCTGAGGTCACATCCCCTCTGTTCACGATGGGGAAACTGAGGCACGGGGGCTGAGGCAGCTCTTAGGGATGTGTGATCTGACTGAACCCTGATATCAGACAGTGGAGAAGCCACTACTGAGGTTACATCCCCCCTTCACGATGGGGAAACTGAGGCACAGGGGCACTTTGGGGAGTGTGATCTAACTGAACCTCGATATCAGACAGTGGAGAAGCCACTACTGAGGTCACATCCCCCCGTTCACGATGGGGAAACTGAGGCACGGGGGCACTTTGGAGAGTGTGATCTAACTGAACCTCGATATCAGACAGTGGAGAAGCCACTACTGAGGTCACATCCCCCCTGTTCACGATGGGGAAACTGAGGCACAGGGGCTGGGGCAGCTCCTAGGGGAGTGTGATCTGACTGAACCCTGATATCAGACAGTGGAGAAGCCACTGCTGAGGTTACATCCCCCCCTTCACGATGGGGAAACTGAGGCACGGGGGCTTGGGATGGCCATGGGGTGGGGAGTGTGTGACCTGGCTGAACCCCACTATCAGACAGTGGAGAAGCCACCCCTGTGGCCCCCTCCCGCAGTGGGGAAACTGAGGCACGGCTCAGCCGTGGGGGCTGTGTGACTCAACCCTTCTATCAGACAGCTGAGAAGCCACCACGGTGTGTGGTTGGGAGGGGACAGATGAGGACACAGGACACAGTAAATGAGGGGGTTAATTAGCTTTAATTAACCCCCCCCAAGCCCCCTCCTCAGCTGTCGCTGTCTCTGCTCAGCAGCACCGGCCCCTGCGCCGCGTCCACGCTCAGCCTGGGCAGGGGGGGGACACACAAGAGAGGGGGAGGGTTGGTGACAGACCCCCCTCCTCACCCTCACCCCCCTCCCACCCACCCCCCAACCCCATGCCAGGGCCATACCACGTGCCACCAGCAGCATGGCGATGCCCAGCAGCGCCAGCACGATGCCCAGCGCCATGGCCGCGCCGCACAGCGCCGTCTCCAGCACCTCGTCCTGGCTCGGGGTCTGGACGGCTGTTGGAGGTCGGGAGGGACATAAGGGGGTGTTTGGGGGTGTCACCATCACCCCCAGTACCCTCCCAGTGCCCTCCCAGTGCTCACCCCACAGGGCAAGGACAGAGCTGTTCTCACCCTGGCGGGTGATGACGCAGGAATAGACGTCGCCGGCGCTGGGGGTCATGGGCAGGTAGGAGAAGCGGACGAAGGTCAGTTGGTCCGTGGGGGTGTAGTGGGTGTGGGTGACCCCACGGGTGACAGAGACACTGTTGAGCTGCCAGGTGATGTCCACAGCAGGAGGGAAGATGTTCTCCACCATGCACACCAGCGTGTTGGGCTCGCCCAGCGCCGGCGGCTCCAGAGGGAAGACGTTGGCAGCCGGGATGCCTGTGGGGAGTGGTGGGAAGGGAGGAGGGGGGATGGAATCAGCCAAAGGAGGATCCTTGGGGTTGGATGGGACCTCTGAAGGTCAACTCATCCATGGGAAGGGGCATCTCCAACCAGGTCAGGTTGGAAGAGACCTCTAAAAGTCATGTCTTTCATGGAAGGGGCATCTCCAACCAGGTCAGGTTGGATGAGACCTCTGAAGGTCACCTCATCCATGGACTGTGTCATCTCCAACCAGATCAGGTTGGATGGGACCTCTAAAAGTCATATCTTTCATGGACAGGGGCATCTCCAACCAGGTCAGGTTGGATGGGACCTTTGAAGGTCAACTCATCCATGGGAAGGGGCATCTCCAACCAGATCAGGTTGGATGGGACCTTTGAAGGTCACCTCATCCATGGGAAGGGGCATCTCCAACCAGATCAGGTTGGATGGGACCTTTGAAGGTCACCTCATCCATGGACTGTGTCATCTCCAACCAGATCAGGTTGGATGGGACCTCTAAAAGTCATGTCTTTCATGGAAGGGGCATCTCCAACCAAATCAGGTTGGATGGGACCTTTGAAGGTCACCTCATCCATGGACAGAGTCATGTCCAACCAGGTCAGGTTGGATGGGACCTCTGAAGGTCACCTCATCCATAGGAAGGGACATCTCCAACTAGATCAGGTTGGATGGGACCTTTGAGGGTCACCTCATCCATGGACAGAGTCATCTCCAACCAGGTCAGGTTGCATGAGACCTTTGAGGGTCATGGCCTTCATGGGAAGGGCCATCTCCAACCAGATCAGCTTGGATGGGACCTCTGAAGGTCACCTCATCCATGGGAAGGGGCATCTCCAACCAGATCAGCTTGGATGGGACCTTTGAAGGTCATGTCCTTCATGGACAGAGTCATCTCCAACCAAATCAGGTTGGAAGGACCTTTGAAGGTCATGTGTTCCATGGGAAGGGGCATCTTCAACTAGGTCAGGTTGGATGAGACCTTTGAGGGTCACCTCATCCATGGACAGAGTCATCTCCAACCAGATCAGGTTGGATGGGACCTTTGAAGGTCACCTCATCCATGGACAGAGTCATCTCCAACCAGATCAGGTTGGATGGGACCTTTGAAGGTCACCTCATCCATGGGAAGGGGCATCTCCAACCAGGTCAGGTTGGATGGGACCTTTGAAGGTCACCTCATCCATGGGAAGGGGCATCTCCAACCAGATCAGGTTGGATGGGACCTTTGAGGGTCATGTGTTCCATGGGAAGGGGCATCTCCAACCAGATCAGCTTGGTTGGGACCTCTGAAGGTCACCTCATCCATGGACTGTGTCATCTCCAACCAGATCAGCTTGGATGGGACCTCTAAAAGTCATGTCTTTCATGGAAGGGGCATCTCCAACCAGATCAGCTTGGATGGGACCTCTAAAAGTCATGTCTTTCATGGAAGGGGCATCTCCAACCAGGTCAGGTTGGATGGGACCTTTGAGGGTCATGTCCTTCATGGGAAGGGTCATATCCAACCAGATCCACATCCAAGGGATGATGGTGGCACAAGTTATGGGTGAAGATCTGGACCAGCACTGGTCCCAGTATGAACCTGTGGGACATCACTGGTCTCCATGTAGACATGAAGCCATTGCCCACAACTCTCTGGTTGTCACCATCCCTGTCCCTCACCCAACTGAGACAGGAACACATGGAGAACCACATCCAAGGGATGATGGTGGAACAACTCATGAAGATCTCCATCACTACTGGTCCCAGTATGAGGGATCTCACTCTACTGGTCTCCATCCAACAATTAACCCGTCACTGCCTGGTTCCCACCATCCCTGTCCCTCACCCAACTGACATGTGGAGAACCACATCCAAGGGATGATGGAGGCACAAGTCATGGGTGAAGATCTCTATTGCTACCGGTCTCAGTATGAGGGACATCACTCTACTGGTCTCCATCCAACCATTAACCCCTCGCTGCCTGGTTCTAACCATCCCTGTCCCTCACCCAACTGAGACAGGAACACATGGAGAACCACATTCAAGGGATGATGGTGGCTCATGTCACTGATGAAGATCTGGACCATTACTGGTCCCAGTATGAGGGACCTCACTCTACTGGTCTCCATCCAACCATTAACCCCTCGCTGCCTGGTTCTCACCATCCCTGTCCCTCACCCAACTGACATGTGGAGAACCACATCCAAGGGATGATGGTGGCCCATGTCATGGATGAAGATCTCTATCACTAATGGTACCAGTATGAGAGACCTCACTCTACTGGTCTCCATCCAACCATTAACCCCTTGCTGCCTGGTTCTCACCATCCCTGTCCCTCACCCAACTGACACGTGGAGAACCACATCCAAGGGATGATGGTGGCCCATGTCATGGATGAAGATCTGGAGCAGCACTGGTCCCAGTATGAGGGACCTCACTTCTTACTGGTCTCCATCCAACCATTAACCCCTCACTGCCTGGTTCTCACTGTCCCTGTCCCTCACCCAACTGACACATGGAGAACCACATCCAAGGGCTGATGGTGCCACATGTCACTGCTGAAGATCTGGAGCAGCACTGGTCCCAGTATGGACCTGAGGGACGCCACTGGTCACCTACCCTTGGCCTCTGGGATGTAGCCGGTGAGGGCGTCGCTGAGGGCGCTGCGCAGGTCCTGGCACAGCGTGGCATCCTGCAGGAGCTGCTCGGGGGGCTCCAGGGCCGGGGGCCACGGGGGCAGGTCGGGCAGGCTGGGGGTCCAGCGGGAGCCGGGGAAGTCGAACCAGAAGAGCTGGTCACTATCGAAGGTGAGCGCCAGCCCCAGCGAGGGCACGGCCGCCTGGCAGAACAGCACCTCGGCCACAGAGTGCGCCCCCGGCTCTGCCACGGCGCCACGGCACCGGTGAGGGCAGCGGTGGGCAAAGGGGGGCAGGGGGTGGGCAAAGAGGGGGCAAAGGGGGGCAAAGAGGGGGCAAGGGGGGGCAAAGAGGGGGCAAAGGGGGGCAAAGAGGGGGCAAGGGGGGGCAAAGAGGGCAAGGAGGGGGCAAAGAGTGGGCAAGGGGGGCAGGGGGTGGGCAAAGAGGGGGCAAGGGGGGCAAAGAGGGGGCAAAGAGGGGGCAAGGGGGTCAGGGGGTGGGCACCCCCCCACTCACACATCCACCCCTTGCACTGGTGCACAGCCCTTTGCACTACTGCATCCCCACACACTCACACCCTTTGCAGTAGTGCAGTCCCTTGCACTAGTGCATTCTCCCACTCACACATACATCCCTTGCACTAGTGTACAGTCCTTTGCACTACTGCACCCCCCCACACTCACACATCCACCCCTTGTACTGGTGCACAGTCCCTTGCACTAGTGCATCCTCCCACTCACACATCCACCCCTTGCACTAGTGTACAGTCCTTTGCACTAGTGCACCCCCCACTCACACATCCACCCCTTGCACTGGTGCACAGTCCTTTGCACTAGTGCACCCCCCACTCACACATCCACCCCTTGCACTGGTGCACAGCCCCTTGCACTACTGCATCCCCACACACTCACACCCTTTGCACTAGTGCACAGTCCCTTGCACTAGTGCACCCCCCACTCACACTCACACCCCTTGCACTGGTGCACAGCCCCTTGCACTCCCGCACCCCCCCCACTCCCAGCCCACTCGTGTCCCCTCCCCCTGCTCCACCCCTCCCTCCCCCCGCTCCCGCGGTGCCCCCTCCCCGTGCCCCTCCTACCGCCGTCGCCAGCGGCGCTCAGGACCCCGCACAGCACCGCGAGCAGCCGCAGGGCCCCGCTCCGTCCCGCAGCGCCCATCGCTCCGGCCTCGGGCCCGTCCGGCGGCCGCGGCCCGTGGGCTCCGAGCCCCGCGCCAATGGCGGGGCCGAGCGCGGCCGCCGTCACGCGTCGCCGGGGGAAAACGGCCCCGCGCGGGGCTCCGCGGCCGTGACAGCGCCGGCGGCTCGGGCTGCTCCCGCGGGGACCCCCCGGCGCCCCGTTTGAAACCGGCCCCGGGGTCATCGGGGGTCTCCCCGCGCGTGGGCTTCGGGGGGATGCGGCGGCGGCAGCAGCCCAGAACTGCAGCTGCTGCACCCACTGCATTCCCTGCACATCCACTGCAGGCACTGTACCTGCTGGGGGTGCTGCAGCTGCTGCAGGCATTGCACTGCTGCACCCACTGAACAGCTGCTGCAGGCATTGCACTGCTGCACCTACTACACCCACTGCATCCCCTGCACATCCACTGCACCTGCTGTGGGGGCAGTGGAAGTTGAGTTGCATGCACTGCACCTGCTGCGTGTACTGCACCCACTGCAGGCACTGCAGCTGCTATACAGCCGCTGCAGCTGCTGCAGGCACTGCACCCACTGTGTGTGCTGCAGCTGCTGCACATCAGCTGCGTGTGTGGCGTCTGCTGCAGGTGCTGCACACACTGAACCCACTGCAGTTCCTGCAGCCAGAGTGTGCATTGCACTGGCTGCACACGAGCTACAGGCACTGCACCTACTCTATCTGCTGCGTGTACTGCACCAACTGGCTAGATGTAGTTCACTGCACCCACACATGCACTGCACCTGCTGCATCCTTCACCTGCTGCAGGCCCTGCACCCGCTGCCCTCACTGCATCTGCTGCAGCACCCTGCACCCCATCCCTGCACATCTGCCTCTGCACACCCCCGTGGGTGCTGCACCTCCGTCGCACCCTCCCTGCAGCCACCACCACCTTCTGCACCCCCCAGAGCGGGTGTTGGGCGCTCCTGCAGTCCCGGACCTCCCCCTGTGGGTGGCCTCACGCCGCCCACCAGACATGCCACCCCCACGGCTGCAGCCGGTGCACCCCCGCAACGCCTCGCCCCCGCCGTGAGCGCACCGGACCCCCGGGTCCGCACTCACAGAGCCGCACACCCCCGCGGGTGCACCCACGGGGGTCCACGGCAGTGTGGATGCACCCACGGGGGGGAACGAGGTGTTGTAGGCGTGCACCCTCTCCCAGCCGCGGCCCCCCGCGTCGGTGCAGCCCCATCACGCTCCCCGCTGCACCGCTGCAGCGGCCCCGCACGGCGCATGCGGCCCCATCCCCAGCCGCATCCCCCTTCGGGGCGGGCGCTAGGACCCCGCGGGGCGCCGGCGGGCGCGGGATGAATGGGGGCCGTGGGAGCCGCGGGGGCACCACGTGACGGGCGGCAGCCAATCGGCGCGCGGGTGACGTAGCGCGTGGCGCCGGTTCTGCCCTGGGATGGTTTTTTTTACCCCCAAATCGGGGCTTTTCGGGGCAGGCGGCGGGGGGGGGGGGCGGGGGATGCAGCGCGGCCGGGGCCGGGGGTCGCGGCCACGCGTGGGGGCGGCTCCGGTGAGTAACGGCGGCGGTTGAGGGGAGGGGGAGTGGGGGGGGGGGGGGCGACCTTTGGGGGGGGGGAGGGAGGAAAGGGCGGGATGTCACGCGCGCGGCCAGGCCCCGCCCCCCCGCGGCCGGCGCAGCCAATGGGGAGCGCGGGAGGCGGTGATTGACAGGTGGGGCGGGGGGGCGGGGCGGCTTTGTGCGGCGCGGCGGGGGCGGCGGTTTGGGGCGAAAGGCGCCATGTTTGGGTGTTCGCGCGGGGGCGGCGGCGGGCAGGGCCCCAAGTGCTGTGTCACGGCGCGGCAGGGGGAGGGGAAGGTGTGTGTGTGTGTGCGGTGGGGGGGGAGGGAGCGGGGATACACGGACCCACCCGTGTCCCGCCGAGCTCGGGGGTGGGGGGGGGGCTGCGACACGCCAGCGCTGCTCCCCCGCATCACCCCCCCCACCGCCACGCGTGGGCGAAGAGCCGGGGGCGTCCCGCGGGGTGAGGCCCCGCTGAGCCACGGTCGGTTGTGACGGGGGGTGGCGGCGCCGCCGCGGCTCCCCCCCAGCTCCCTCCCCCCCCCACGGGACGGGAACAGGCGCCCAGCGGCGCCGGGAGCCACGGGAACCGCGTGTCCGTGGGGGTCGGCGCGTTCCGCGTGTCGTGCCGGGGGGAACCGCGCGAGTCGCGGGTGTCCCGTGGGGAGCGGCGGGCGCGGGGGGAAAGCGGGAGCGGCGGAGGGGGGGGGGGCTATGGCGCGGCTCAGCGCGGCCGCGCGGCCCGTGGGACCCCCCCGCGAGGGGGGTGAGGGCGCGAGGCGGGCCGCCCCCCCGCCGCCCGGCGCCGCGGGAGCCCGCGGGGGCTGCCCGGGAGCCGCGGGGCTCGTTGTGCGGCCGCCGGCGCCGCCGCTGCCCAAGATGGCGCCGGGCGGCCGCGGCCCCGCCGCGGGGAGCGCGACAACAACCGCCAACGGCCGCTTCCGCGCGCGCACGTGACCCGCGCGGCCACGTGACCGCGGCGTCCGGCCAATCGGCAGCCAAGGAATGGCAGCGCTGGCCAATGGGCGCCGCCGCAGCGCGCTCGGTCGGTTGAGGCGGCTGGCGGAAGGGCGGGCGGGGAGGGGAGCGGGGCGGATGAGTGACGGGCGGGCCGACCAATGGGAGCGCGGAGCCGGCGTTGCCTCCGCCCAATGAGGCCGCGGCGGGGCGGGGAGGGGCGGGTGGGTGATGTCAGCGGCGCCGCCGGCCAATGAGCGGGCGGCTCCCGTCTATATAAGGGCGGCCGGGGGCAGGCCGAGCGGCGCCATTTCGCGGGGACGCAGGACGGAGCGGGTCGGGCCCGGTGCGCGCGCGGGGAGGGGGGGGGCGGCCCCAAACCGGATCCATCCTCCGCCGGGGCGGCTCAGCCCCCGCCTCCGCGCTCCCGGAGGGCTTCGCCGGACCCTCCCCGGCCTCCGTAGCGACCCCTGCCTGCGGCCAGCGGTGAGGGGCCCCTCCCCCCCCCCCCTCCTCCTCCCGCCCCTCAGGGAGCCAAGATGGAGCCCGGCCGGTGATTCCTTTCCCCCCGCCCCGGTGCAATCCGCTGTCATCCGCCGCCCGGATCTCCGCCGCCCGCCTCATCCCGGCGCTCCGCCGACGCAGCCGGCTCTCAGCGACTCGGCGCCGCCTGTATTGACCGCACCGCGCAGGATTTAGGAGCCCGGCGGGGGCTCCGAAGAGGGGACCCCCCCCCTCCCCCAGCCCCGCCATTCCCCGCCATCGCCGCTTCCCCCTCAGAGCGACGCCCGCGCCCGCCGATGTGAAGCCGCCGTATGGTCCCGGCCCGAGCCGCCGCCGCCGCTTGCTGAGGCCGCAGCCGCCGCCCCGCCCGGGGGAAGCGAAGCCAAGGGGAGGGGGCTCCAGGCTCGTGTCCCCCTCCCCGCCGAAGCCGGGGATGCGCTGACGGACGGGGGCAAAACCCCCACCCGGCACCGGGGAAGCGTCGGCACCGACCGCCGGGCAAAGTGGGGGGGTCGTCGGAAGAGACGGCGGCGGTGGGAGGAGGAGGAGGAGGAGAAGGTGAAGAAGGGCGGCCGGGAGCCAGGGCCGGACACGCAGCCGCCGGCATGTTGCAGAATGTGAATCCCCAGAGCAAGTAGGTGCCGGCGCCGCGGGGAGCGGGCGGGGGGCGTCACGCGTGGGGTGGGCGGTGGGGCCGCGGCCAGACCCCGGCGCCGTCCTTGGCGCCGCGGCCGTTGCCCTTGGATGGGCCGAGGCCGGGGGACGGTCACGGGTGGGGGGTGGGAGTCACGCGTGGGTCGGGGGCAGCGGCTGAGACAGAGTCGGGGGGCAGTCCCCACGGCGTTTTGTCTCCCGTGGGTGTCCCGGAGCGGTGTCCCTCGCGGTTCCTTGTCCTGAACCGCCTGGGGAGGGGGTTTGTGTATCCCCCGGAGCACCCCACGCAGGGGCCCAGCTCCCTCCCGGTGCCCGTGGGGCCGTGCCGTGCCCCCTCCCGGTGCCCGTGGGGCCGTGCCGTGCCCGTGGGTGCTCTCTGCAGCCACCCCTTTGTTCCAGGCCCGAGCTGGAGCGTGTCCAGCCTCCGGCAGCCTCGGGGTTAAACCCCGTCCCCGGGGATGATTTGAAGGGGGGTGTCAGGGGGCTTCAGCTCTCCGACCCCCCGCGTTTAACCCCGTGCGTGCCGGTGCCGTTGCAGGATCCTGGGGGAGGGCAATGCCGGGCTCATGGGCCTGGCCACGGAGTCCACCCCGGGCAAACGCATCCGCAAACCCTCGCTGCTGTACGAGGGCTTCGAGAGCCCCACCATGGCCTCGGTGCCGGCCCTACAGACCCCTCCCCAAGTCAACCCACCCCCCCCCGAGGTTTCCAACCCCAAGAAGCCCGGCAGGGTCACCAACCAGCTGCAGTACCTGCACAAGGTGGTGATGAAGGCTCTGTGGAAGCACCAGTTCGCTTGGCCCTTCCGGCAGCCCGTCGACGCCGTCAAGCTGGGCCTCCCGGTAAAGGAGCCCCCCCACCGCGGTGTGGGGGTGTGGGGGATCAGCCAGGAGTGTGTGAGTGTGTGTGGGTCCTGTCCCTGTGTCCCCCTCCCCAATTCCCCCACCCAGGGCTTGTATCCCACCCCCCTCACCATGGAGTGCCACCCCCCTTCCTGGGGGCTCCGCCAGCCGCAGGTGCCTGGGCTCTGCCCCCTCCTCACCCCTCTCCTGGGGGGTTTACAGCCTCTTGCTCCTGGGGGGTTTACAGCCTCTTGCTCCTCTGGCCTCAGAGCAGTTGCTGCCCCTTTGACACCCCCAGATCCCTTCCAAAGGGCCACATGAAGCGCTGCAGCCCCTCTGGAGGCTTTCTCTCTCCTCCCCACACACACACACCCCCCAAAGTCCTCCCCCCTCCCCCTAATGTCTTGTCCCCTGAATGCATTTTGCAGATTTGCCCATCCATGAATTTGTAGAAGACATCTTGTGAGCCCCAAAATTAAAGGCCAAGCCCCCCCGTTGCACCTGTGGCGCCCAAGGAGTTAAAGCCCGGAGGTAACTTACTGTGCAGCAGCTTCTCCCTCAGCCCCAGGGTGTGAAGGGGACACACACACACAGGGGTGTCCCCCCAACACCTCTCCATGGCTTTAGGATCCCCCTCCCCAGGCACCTGCGTGTGGGGGCCAGTGGCACTCGGGGTTGGGGGTGCTGGGAGGGGTTTGGGGGGGTTTTAGAGAGGCCTTTCCTTGCCCCCCTTGTGTGTGAGTGAGGAGTGAGAGCTGTGTGTGAGTGAGGGGGGCGCTGGGGCAGCGCAGACCACCCCCTCTGAGCCCCCCACCCTGTGTGTGCCCCCAGGATTACCACAAGATCATCAAGCAGCCCATGGACATGGGCACGATCAAGCGGCGCCTGGAGAACAACTACTACTGGGGGGCTGCTGAGTGCATGCAGGACTTCAACACCATGTTCACCAACTGCTACATCTACAACAAGGTGAGGGGAGAGACCCCCAGGGACCCTCCTCACCCCACACCCAGGGACACCCCCCCTGACACCCCCCTCACCCACAGCCCACGGACGACATCGTGCTGATGGCCCAGACCCTGGAGAAGATCTTCCTGCAGAAGGTGGCGCAGATGCCCCCCGAGGAGCAGGAGATCGTGGTGCCCGTGGCCAAGAACAGCCACAAGAAAGGCGCCTCGAGGGCAGCAGGTGGGTGAGGCGGCGGGAGGGGGCCGGGGACACCCCCTTGGGGGTGGTCCCGGGGCCGGCAGCCATGCTGACGGTGAGGGGGGGTCTCTGTGTGCCCCTGCCCAGCGCTCCTGGCCGGGCTGACGGCCGCCCAGCAGGTGCCAGCCGTGTCGTCGGTGTCTCACGCCGCCGTGTACGCGCCCGGCCCCGACATCCCCACCACCATCGTCAACATCCCGCACCCCTCGGTCATCTCGGCCCCGCTCCTCAAGTCCCTGCACTCGGCTCCCGCCGTGCTGCCCGCGCCCGCTCCCACACAGCCCGTGGCCAAGGTGAGGGGAGGGGGCTGCTGCCCCTCGCGGTGGGGGGCTCCGAGGCCGCTCCCTCCCCTCACCGGGGCGTGTGTTTCGGGGCAGAAGAAGGGCGTGAAGCGGAAAGCCGACACCACCACCCCCACCACCACGGCCATCATCGCCACCAGCGGCGAGTCCTCGCCCTCGGCCACGCTGCTGGAGGCCAAAGCCGCCAAGATCCCGGCGCGGCGCGAGAGCGGCCGCCCCATCAAACCCCCCCGCAAGGACCTGCCCGACTCCCAGCAGCACCAGACCTCCAAGAAGGGGAAGCTGTCGGAGCAGCTCAAGTACTGCAACGGCATCCTCAAGGAGCTGCTGTCCAAGAAGCACGCGGCCTACGCATGGCCCTTCTACAAGCCCGTGGACGCCTCGGCCCTGGGGCTGCATGACTACCACGAGATCATCAAGCACCCCATGGACCTCAGCACCATCAAGGTTTGGGGCAGAGGGAGGTGGGTTTGGGGAGGGGTCCGTGTGCCTTTGCCCCGTGCTGAGGGTCGTGTCCCCGCAGCGGAAGATGGAGAACCGCGACTACCACGACGCGCAGGAGTTCGCGGCCGACGTGCGGTTGATGTTCTCCAACTGCTACAAGTACAACCCCCCCGACCACGACGTGGTGGCCATGGCTCGCAAGCTGCAGGTCAGGGGGCTGGGGGGCGCTGTGGGGAGGGGGCTCTGTGTGTGTGTGTGTGTCTCCCCTGACCGAGGGCACGCGCTCGTGGCAGGACGTGTTCGAGTTCAGCTACGCCAAGATGCCGGACGAGCCGCAGGACGCCAGCCCGCCCTCCGTGTCGGCCCCGCTGCCCGGAGCCCTCTCCAAATCCTCCTCGGAGGAATCGTCCAGCGACGAGGACGAGGATGAGGAGGACGAGGAAGATGATGAGGAGGATGAGAGCAGCAGCGAGAGCTCGTCGGAGAGCGAGGAGAGCTCGGACTCGGAGGAGGAACGCGCCAACCGGCTGGCAGAGCTGCAGGAGCAGGTGAGAGGCCGCGGCGGCGGCGCCTCGGCGCATCCCCAGCCCCTCCCCTGCCCCTCCTCACCCGCTGTCTCCCCCACAGCTGCGGGCCGTGCACGAGCAGCTGGCTGCCCTCTCGCAGGGCCCCGTTTCCAAACCCAAAAAGAAACGAGAGAAGAAGAAGAAGAAGAAGTCGGAGAAGCACAAAGGGAGGGGAGCGGGAGACGAGGAGGCGCGGGCGCGGCAGGGCCAGATGCGCAAGGCCAAGAAGGCGGCCGGAGGCGGCTCCAAGTGAGTGGGGAGAGGGTGATGGAGCTGGGGAGAGGTGATGAGGTGGTGGAGCTGGGGAGGGGGCAGTGGTGATGGGGAGAGGGTGATGGAGCTGGGGAGGAGGAGAAGAGAGTGATGGGGAGGGGGCAGTGGTGATGGGGAGAGTGTGTGGTAAGGAGGTGATGGAGCTGGGGAGGGGGAAGTGGTGATCGAGAGGATGGTAAAGAGATGATGGAGCTGGGTAGATGGTGATGGGGAGAGGATGGTGAGGTGATGGAGCTAGGGAGGGGCAGTGGTGATGCGGAGAGGGTGATAAGGTGATGGAGCTGGGGAGGGGGCAGTGGTGATGGGGAGAGGGTGATAATGGAGCTGGGGAGGGGACAGTGGTGATGAGGGTAAGGAGGTGATGGAGCTGGGGAGGGGCAATAGTGATGAGGAGAGGAGGGTAAGGAGGTGATGGAGCTGGGGAGGAGGAGAAGAGAGTGATGGTGGAGAGGGGACAGTGATGATGAAGAGGATGATGAGGTGATGGTGATGGGGAGAGAGTGATAAGGGAGTAATGGAGCTGGGGAGAGCACATTGGTGATGGGGAGAGGATGGTGAGGTGATGGGGCTGGGGAGGGGGAAGTGGTGATAGAGGATGGTAAGGAGATGATGGAGCTGGGCAGGTGGTGATGGGGAGAGGATGGTGAGGTAATGAAGCTGGGGAGGGGACAGGGGTGGTAAGGAGGTGATGGAGCTGGGCAGGGGGTGATGAGGATGGTAAGGAGGTGATGGAGCTAGGGAGGAGGAGAAGAGAGTGATGGTGGGGAGGGGACAGTGATGATGGAGAGGATGATAAGGAGGTGATGGTGATGGGAAGAGAGTGATAAGGGAGTAATGGAGCTGGGGAAGAGGGCATTGGTGATGGGGAGAGGATAGTGAGGTAATGGGGCTGGGGAGGGAACAGTGGTGGTGCGGAAAGGGTGATGAGGTGATGGAGCTGGGGAGGGGGCAGTGGTGATGAGGAGAGGATGATGAGGTAATGGAGCTGGGGAGGGGGCAGTGGTGAGGAGGAGAGGCTGGTGAGATGATGGAGCTGGGCAGGAGAAGAGGGTGGTGGAGAGAGTGATGAGATGATGAAGCTGGGGAAGGGGAGAAGAAAGTGATGGTGGTGAAAAGGGGACAGTAGTGATGGAGAGGATGGTGAGGAGGTGATGGAGCTGGGGAGAGGGTGGTGAGATGGAGCTGGGGAGAAAAAGAGGCTGATGATGGTGGAGAGGGGTGATGAGAAGGGAATAATGATGATGGGGAGGAGAGGGCATGATAGTCATGGTGATGAGGCAATGGTAGAGGCTGACAGTGCTGGGGAGGGGGATTACAGGTGATGAGAGAGGAATGATGGTGCTGAGGAGGGTGATGATGACAAAGGGATGATGGTGGTGGGGAAGGAACTGTGAGACAAGGAGTGATGAGGAAGGGGCTGATGATGATGGAGTGATGATGGGAGGGGGTGGTGAGAGGAGATGGTGGTGGTGGTGGGGAGGGGATGATGAGGATGGGACGATGATGGGAAGGGGATGATGATGATGGTGGTTGGGAGGGGGTGATGATGATAATGGTGGTGGGGAAGGGACTATGAGACAAGGAGTGATGAGGAAGGGGCTGATGGAGCTGGGGGATGACGATGATCATGGAGTGATGGGATGATGATGATGGAGAGGGGCAGTGGTGGCCGTGATGACTCTTTCCCCGGCAGAGCGACCGTGGCGAGGAACTTTGACTCTACCAAGCCAAACCCCGTCTGAGCGCCGGCAGCCCCTGGGGAGGGTGTTTTGGGTGGGGAGGGGGCTGTGGCTGGGTGGTGGTGGCAGCCCCTTGACGTCTGGCTGCCCCCAGGAACTCGAAGAAGGCGGCCAAAGCGCCGTTGGCGCCGGCTCCGGCGCCGCTGTACGACTCGGAGGAAGAGGAGGAGAGCAAACCCATGACGTACGACGAGAAGAGGCAGCTGAGCCTGGACATCAACAAGCTGCCTGGGGAGAAGCTGGGCCGGGTGGTTCACATCATCCAGTCCAGGGAACCCTCCCTGCGAGACTCCAACCCCGAGGAGATCGAGATCGACTTCGAGACCCTCAAACCCTCCACCCTGCGCGAGCTGGAGCGTTACGTCCTGTCCTGCCTGAGGAAGAAACCCCGCAAGCCCTACAGTGAAAGTGAGGGGGGGGCTCTGAGGGGGGCGAGGGGGTGGTTTTGGGGGGTTTTGGGGCTGACACGAGGGTTTTTCCCCCTTCTCCCAGCCCTGAAGAAGCCGGTGGGGAAGACGAAAGAGGAGCTGGCGCTGGAGAAGAAGCGGGAGCTGGAGAAGCGGCTGCAGGACGTGAGCGGGCAGCTGAACTCGGCCAAGAAACCCCCAAAGAAGGGTGAGTGTGGGCTTGGCCCTGCAGCTGCCAGCCTTCCTCCCTCTCTCTCTGTCCTCCTCCTCACCTCTCCCTTGGCCCTGCAGCCACAGACAAGCCCGAGTCGGCGCAGCAAGTGGCCGTTTCCCGCCTCAGCGCCTCCAGCTCCAGTTCGGATTCCAGCAGCTCCAGCTCCAGCTCGTCGTCCTCCGACACCAGCGACTCCGACTCGGGGTAGAGGGAGGGGGCAGGGGGGTCAGAGCCCCCCCATTACCCTCAAACAACCCCCCCCCAAACACACACAGGGTGGGGGGGGTCGCAGTGTGTCCCCCCCCCACACACCCACCCCCAGGCTGGTGCTGCTGCGGGGGCTGGGGGGGGCTGACCCCGGGTGACCCCACTGGAACAGCCCCCCCTCAAATGCACCCTGGGGGGGTCACACAGACCCTCCCCCACCCCCTGGACTTTTGGGGTGCAATGGGGGGGTCGGGGGCACGGGGAAGGGGGGGACACACACCCCAGTGTTTACAGTTGGAGGAATCACCAGAGCCCCCCCCGCTCAGCCCCCTCCCCCCAGCAGGTTTTACTGGTTTTTGGGTTTTTGGGGGGAGGGGGTTCGGTTTGGAGCAGTTTCTTTTGGTTTTTTCCACCAGGGGAAAAGTTTTGGGGCTTTTTAACAAAAAGAAAAAGACAAAAATAACAAAAAAAAGTCAAAAAAAAGCTTTTAAAAAGGAGCTAAAAAGAGGAAAAGGAGCCGAGGGGCCCGGGGGGAGGGGCCAGGCCCGGGCTGAGGGGGGCTCACCCATCCCCCTCCCCCCCACAGCCCCCCGGGGAGGGTTCTTAATTTATTTGTGCCCTGGGGGGCCCCTGAGCACGGTGTAAATACCCCCCCACATCCCCCCAGCCCCCTGCAGGGCCCAGGCCGCATGTTCCCGGGGGGCAGGGGGGAGGGGCCGCCTGTTTTTTACGTTGACTGTATAATTTTTTTCTACTTTTGTTGGTTTTTTTTGTTGGTTTTTTTTGGTCCCTCCCCAACCCCCCCCCTCACCTCCCCCCTCTCACCTTCCCTCCCTCCCCCCCTCCCTTAGAGCCGGGTTTTCAGCTTCTGTCTGTTTGGAACCTTTGGATTCTTTAACATGTAAATAAAGAAAATATTATTCGAGTTGAGCCTGGGGCTGGGGGCTCATGTTTAGGGGGGTGGGGGGCACACGGGGTGACCCCTCCCCATCACCTCCAAACACCCCCTGACAGAGCTGAGACCTCCCCCCCTCCCCACCCCCATACTCCTGCTGCAGCCGGGAGGGTGCTGATCCCCCTCCCACAGATTTGGGGAGCCCCTCCCCAAACAACACCCCCAGCCCAGCTCTCGGTGGGGGTTTATTGGGGAGAGACCCCCCCCTCCCGGCGGTTTGGGGGGAGTGTGGGCAGAGGATGCTGCTGGAGCAGAGCTTGGAGTTGCTCAGGAGCCCTGGGGAGGGGGAAAGGGGACGAGTGAGGAGCTGAAGGGGCTGCGGGGAGGGAACACGGATGGTACTTGCAGGACGTGCCCGGGGAGGGCGCCGGGGACTCAGCCTCGTCCCCAGGGCTGTGCCCAAGCCCGGCGTGGACACGCTCAGCCCCAGCGAGCCCAGGCCCCCGGGGAAGGTGTCGCACACTCACCTCTGCACGATGAAGCTTCCACGCAGCTCTGGCAGAACGTGTCCTCCTCAGCCCGTCTGCTGTCCGGGACGTGCTGCTGCCTGTTGGGCACCTGGCTACTGACTCCCCCACGGCGCTGTGGAAGTGTGAATCCTGTCACTGGCTGGAGATGCATCTGTCCAAATCCCCTGTCAGTGCCGCTGAGGTTCTGACACTCGGGCTCTGGGCACGGCAGGGGGTGCCCTGGAGCCCCCTCCCCATGCCCACGCTGCTGCCCTGGGGCTGGGGAGAGCTGGAGGGGACAGAGACTCAACGAGGGGGGGCAGCAGGGAGTCGGGACTGAACGGAGCCAAGAGCCTGATCCTGGGCTTTGGCAAGGCAGGGGGAGCGTCCCCCCTGAGCCCTTTGGGAACTGGGACTCCCCTGGAGCCCACGGACCCCGGGCCCTGCAGAGGACAGACAGGACATTGGGACCCTCCCAGCACCCCCAGACCCAAACACCCAGCACCTCCCAGGGCACACGTGGGACCCTTCCCCAGCAGCACCCTCCCCGTGCCCCGGCTCTGGGCTCACCTGAGGTCTCCTCCGCGGCAGCCGGGTGGGCTCCCAGCGCCCCCAGTGCCACCAGCGCGGCCGCAGCCGCCAGCACACGCCCGCTCGCCATGGCCGGCCCAGCGCAGGCTGCGAAGCTGCCGGGACCCCCCCGCTCGGGGCAGCCCCCGCCCCGCCCGGGCCCGGCCCCGCAGCCGCAGCGCGCACCAGTGAGGAGCGAGGCCGGGCGGCGTCAGCCGTCCCCAGGCAGAGCCGGGCCCCGCGGGGCTCCCGCCGGCACTTGTGGGGCGGCGCGGCGCCGACCCCGCGCGGGGGGCTGCCGGCCCCCGCCGCCTCCGGGGCTCCCCGGGCGCGGGCAGCCGCCGCCTCCGGCCTCCCCGGGACCCTCCCCGGGACCCTCCCCGGGCCCGGCTCGCCGGGACAGCCCGCGGCACCGCGCCGCGCCGCCCGTCCGTCCGTGTGCCGCGCGGGGTGCCCCGGGCCGCGGCTCTGCCCGGGAACAGCCGAGTCACGGCCGGGGCTCCCCGCTATTGGCCCGGCCCCGGGGCTGCCGTCCCCCTTCCCCCCGGCACACGGGCTTCCCCCCGCGGCGCCCGCAGCCGCCCCTCGCCCGGCGCCGCTGCCCTCGCTGCCCGCAGCCCGGAGCGGCGATGGCCGGAGGACGGCGCGTCCCGCTGGCGCTGCTGGCTGTGCTGGCGCTGCAGGGCGCGGGCGCCGTCAGAGGTGCGTGAGGCCGGCGGGGCTGGGGGCGCGGGGGCGTGGGGGCTGCAGCTGGGGGATGGGGGCACGGGGAGCGTGGGGGACTGCAGCTGGGGGCACGAGGGGTGTGAGGGGCTGCAGCTGGGGGATGAGAGCACGGGAGGCATCGGGAGCTGCAGCCACTCCAGGGATCCCAGCGCTCCCGTGCTGGGGAGGGGGGTGTCGGGATCGCCCAGCCCCGTGGGACCTCTGAGGGAAGGAGAGGCTCAGGGGGAGGTGACACCGCACCCAGGCAGTGTCCCCGGGCGGTCGGTGGAACTCACCCTCATGCCCGTTGCTGCCCGGTCGCTGTCCCGGTCCTGATCCCTTCCCAGTGGGGAATGTGCTTACCCAGGCTGAATTCTACCAGCGGGATGAGAATCTGCAGCAGGAGGCAGCCGAGCTCTTGTTTGATTTCGATGGGGACTGTTCCACGTGGACCTGCAGAAGGCTGAGACCGTCTGGCAGCTGCCCGAGCTGCGGGAATTCTTCGCCTTCGGGGCACCGGGAGCAATGCTGGACTTGGCAATGGGAAAAGACAACACGGAGTTCACGATGGTGGAATCCAACCGCTCCCGTCGGTGACTGTGGGCACAGCCCGGCCGGTGCCATCCCTGAATCAGAGTCACAAGGGCTGGAAGGGACCTCCAAAGCTCATCCAGTGCAACCCCCTGCCAGAGCAGGACCCCCTAGAGCAGGGCACACAGGGACTCATCCAGCTGGGTTTGGGATGTCCCCAGAGAAGGAGCCTCCACAGCCCATCTGGGCAGCCCCTTCCCGTGCTCCCTCACCTCAACAGGGAACAAACTCCTCCTCATATTGCTTTGGAACCTCTGATGTTCCAGCTTGTCCCCGTTGCCCCTTGTCCTGTCACTGCCCATCCCTGAGCACAGCCTGGCTCCAGCCTCCTCACACCCACCCTTGATGGGTTTGGAACATGACTGAGCTCACCCCTCAGGCTCCTCCAAGCTGCAGAGCCCCAGCTCCCTCAGCCTTTCCTCACAAGGGACATGCTCCACTCCAGCCTCTCTGTGCTGAGCTCTCTGCAGCAGCTCCCTGTCCTGGAACTGAGGGGCACAGACCTGGACACAATATCCCATGTGATGTGGTCTCACGAGGGCAGAGCAGAGGAGGAGCAGAACCTCTCTGACTACTGCTCACAGCCCTTCTAACCCACGCCAGGATGCCATTGGCCTTCTTGGCCACGAGGGCACGTTGCAGGCTCAGGCTCATCCTGCTGCCCACCAGCACCCCCTACACGACTCTGAGTTCATTCCCCAGCCTCTACTGGTCCATGGGGTTGTTCTTTCCCAGTTTCAACACTCTGCAGCTGCCCTTGTTGCATGTCATCAGGTGTCTCCCTGCCCACCCCTCCAGCCTGTCCAGCTCTCATTGAAAGGCAGCACAGCCTCTGGGGTGCCAGCCACTGCCCCCAGCTCAGTACCAGCAGCAGACCTGCTGACAGTGCCTCTGTTCCCTCAGCAAGGTCACTAATGAACAGCACCGGTGCCAGCACCGACCCCTGAGGGGCTCCACTATACAGAGGCCTCCAACTACACCCTGTCCCATGGATCACCAGTCTCTGCCTTCTGCCCTTCAACCCACCTCGCTGCCTGATCAACCAGCCCACCCCTGGATCACCCAGGTGGATCATCCCCCCTGGGGCCGCTGCCAGGCGCTGCCGTGGGGTGCACAGTGCCCTGCTCACCCCGGCACAGCCCCAGGCTCTGTGGGGTGTCCTCATCACCAAGGCCATGAAGATGAGCCAGTGTGGCGTCCTGTGAGGGGGCACAGCCCCGGGAGCCCCCCCAGCCATCGCCCTCAGCTCCGTGCCCCCCGTCCCAGCCACGCTCCCTGCCCCCCATGTGTGCCCCCCATCCCAGCCCTGCACTGCCCGGCCCTGCCCTGAGCCCCCCGACCCCACTCCAGCCCCCCACCACCCCCTGGCTGTGCCCACGGGCTCCCCGCTGACCGGGGCTCTGGCTTCACGGGCTCTGGGGTCCTTCTGAGCTGCAGTAAAGGTGTTTGGGGCAGCCTGGCAGCACCGAGCCTGTCACTGCTTCATCTGCACCCTGCTCCTCCTGCTGACACAGGGGGTGGGAACGGCTGAGGGGGCGGGCTGTGGGGGCAGGGGGCTGGGCAGAGGGGGCAGAGCGGCGGGGCGAGGGCCCGGCTCCCTGCGGGGATGGTGGGTGCTGTGCCCCACGGGCTGCCCCAGCCCAGGGCCCGGCGGCAGGGCCAGAGCCCAGGGTGAGGGGCACAGAGCCCTGAGCGCAGCGGGACAGGGCACTCGCTGCCCCTCATCCCCGTCCCTCCCTGAGCTGAACCTCCCTGAGCTGCCTGTGGGCTCTGACACCCTTCCACTCCCACCGTGGGCTGCTGCCCCCTCCCCCCGTCACAGGGACCCCTCCCACGGCCACAGCCCCAGCGCCTCGTCAGTGGGCAGGATGTGACCCTCCCGTCCCCAACAGCCAGGCCCTGAGGGCAGCAGGACACTTTATTAGGCAGAGCTGCAGGGAGCCACCATCGTGGCAAGCACAGAGCAGCGAGGGCGGGCCGGGGCCGGGGCCGGGGCCGGGGGCGGGGGCTGAGCCCGGGGGGCAGCGCGGGGACGGGGGGCTCCGGGCAGGGCCGGGTCGAGGCGCAGCTGAGGCTGGGGGCAGGGGGCTGCCGGCGGCGCAGAGGATCCGCGGGGCCGGGCCGGTGCTCAGGAGCCCTGTGGGGAGAGCAGAGGGGGTGAGCACGGGGCCGGGGCTGCCGAGGGAACACGCTCCCTGCGGCGCCGGGAGCGGGAGGGGAACGGCCCCCACGGGCAGCGCGGGCACGGACGGTACCTGCAGCCTGGGGAACGCGGCGCCCTGCAACAGACACACACACGCTCAGAGCCTGGGCACGGGCAGCTCCCGGGGGGAGGAGCCGCGGCCCCGCCGCCCCCATCCCCCCAGCGCCCCCAGCCCTCACCTTCTTGCGCATGTAGAGGAAGAGCCCCACGGCCAGGAAGATGAGCCCCAGCACGAAGCCTCCCACCCCCGTCAGCATCTTGCTCCTGGCAGCGTCGGACTGCAGCTCTGCGGGGAGCACACAGGAGGGGGGTCAGGGCAGGGGGGGGTCCCGTATCCCCCGTCCCGGGGCCCCGTATCCCCCGTCCCCCTCGCCGCTGCATGCCCTGGGCCGGGCAGGGCCTTACCCCAGCGCTGGGTGACGGGGTGCTGCAGGCTGACGTGCTCCACCTGGCACATGTAGGTGTCCCCACGCTGCGGGGTGGTCTCCAGGAACACCAGCACCTGGTAGGTCCAGTCCCCGTTCTGCATCACGTCCGTGGACACCACATGATCCGTCTCCTCCTGCCCGTTCCTGAACCACTTCACCTCGGCCTCCGCGGGGTAAAAGCCCGTCACGTGGCAAACCAGCTGGTCGGTCTGGGGCAGGGAGCCCGACTGCACGGGGTAGATCCTCACCTTGGGCTCCACTGGGGTAGAGAGAGTGAGAGCTGAGGAGGGCTGGCCCGGCACAGGGGCCACTCGGCCCAGCCCGGGGCTGCCCCACGCAGGATGTGCCCAGGGAGGGCGCTGGGGACTCGTGGCCTCCTGCCCGGGGCTGTGCCCAAACCCCGCACGGACACGCTCAGCCCCAGCGAGCCCAGGGCAGGCTCGGGCCCGGCCCCCGGGGAACGTTGTGTCACACACTCACCTCTCCTCTGCACAGTGTAAGCTTCGTTCACCCCGTAGTTGTGCCGGCAGACTGTGTCCACCTCAGCCCGTCTCTGCTCCATAAAGTCCGGCTGGTTGTTCCAGTACTTGGCAATAGGCTCCCCCAGGGGGCTGTCACCCACGTAGATCCCAACGTCGCTGTCGAAGTGCAGCAACAGCTGCCGGTTGTAGAGGTGTCTCACCAGTAATCTCACCTGCTCGGTGCCGTTGAGGTACTGACACTCGCCATCAAACATCACCTGGAACACCCCTGTGGGTGCAGGAGGCCGGTCAGGGCGTTGGGCTCCCCTGCCCTGGGGCTCTGTGCATGCCAGGCAGGGCAGGGGCAGGGCAGGGAGTGCCCTGGAGCCCCCTCCCCATGCCCACGCTGCTGCTGCCTCCCCACAGCCACGCTGCTGCCCTGGGGCTGATGCTCCGTGCTGGAGGGCAGGAGGCAGTAGGGGTAGAGTGCAGCCAGGAGCCTGTTCCTGGGCTTTGGCAAGACAGAGGGAGCATCCCCCCTGAGCCCCTTGGGAACTGGGGCTTCCCTGGAGCCCACTGACCCCAGGCTCGGCAGAGGACAGACAGGGCATGGGATATGGTGAAGCAGCCCCTCACCCACCTGCAGCGTGGCCCAGGACACTGGGACTCTCTCAGCATTCCCAGAACACGACACCCAGCACCTCCCAGGGCACACGTGGGACCCCTCCCCTCCAGCACCCTCCCCGTGCCCCGGCTCTGGGCTCACCTGAGGTCTCCTCCGCGGCAGCCGGGTGGGCTCCCAGCGCCCCCAGTGCCACCAGCACGGCCGCAGCCGCCAGCACACGCCCGCTCGCCATGGCCGGCCCAGCGCAGGCTGCGAAGCTGCCGGGACCCCCCGCTCGGGGCAGCCCCCGCCCCGCCCGGGCCCGGCCCCGCAGCCGCAGCGCGCACCAGTGAGGAGCGAGGCCGGGCGGCGTCAGCCGTCCCCAGGCAGAGCCGGGCCCCGCGGGGCTCCCGCCGGCACTTGTGGGGCGGCGCGGCGCCGACCCCGCGCGGGGGGCTGCCGGCCCCCGCCGCCTCCGGGGCTCCCCGGGCGCGGCCAGCCGCCGCCTCCGGCCTCCCCGGGACCCTCCCCGGCCCCGGCCGCGTCCCCGGCTCGCCGGGACAGCCCGCGGCACCGCGCCGCGCCGCCCGTCCGCCCGTGTGCCGCGCGGGGTGCCCCGGGCCGCGGCTCTGCCCGGGAACAGCCGAGTCACGGCCGGGGCTCCCCGCTATTGGCCCGGCCCCGGGGCTGCCGTCCCCCTTCCCCCCGGCACACGGGCTTCCCCCCGCGGCGCCCACAGCCGCCCCTCGCCCGGCGCCGCTGCCCTCGCTGCCCGCAGCCCGGAGCGGCGATGGCCGGAGGACGGCGCGTCCCGCTGGCGCTGCTGGCTGTGCTGGCGCTGCAGGGCGCGGGCGCCGTCAGAGGTGCGTGAGGCCGGCGGGGCTGGGGGCGCGGGGGCTGCAGCTGGGGCATGGGGGCACGGGGGGCGTGGGGGCTGCAGCTGGGGGCTGGGGGCGCGGGGGGCGTGGGGGGCTGCAGCTGGGGGCTGGGGGCACGGGGGGCGTGGGGGCTGCAGCTGGGGGATGGGGGCACGGGGGGGCGTGGGGGCTGCAGCTGGGGGCTGGGGGCGCGGGGGGCGTGGGGGGCTGGAGCTGGGGGCACTCCAGGGATCCCAGCGCTCCCGTGCTGGGGAGGGGGGTGTCGGGATCGCCCAGCCCCGTGGGACCCCTGAGGGAAGGAGAGGCTCAGGGGGAGGTGACAACGCACCCAGGCAGTGTTCCCAGGCAGTCGGTAGAACTCACACTCATGCCCATTGCTGTCCCTTCCCAGTGGGGAATGTGATTACCCAGGCTGAATTCTACCAGCGGGATGAGAATCTGCAGCAAGAGGGCGGCGAGTTCTTGTTTGATTTCGATGGGGACGAGATGTTCCACGTGGACCTGCAGAAGGCTGAGACCATCTGGCACCTGCCCGAGCTGGGGGAATTCACCAGCTTCCAGGCGGAGGGAGCTCTGCAGAACGTGGCTGTTGACAAACGCAACTTGGAGTTTATGATGGATAAGTCCAACCGCACACAGGGAACCATCAGTAAGAGTGTGGGCACAGCCCGGCCGGTGCCATCCCCGCTGGGGCCGCTGCCAGGGCCGCTGCTCCCGCTCCCTGCCGTGGGGTGCACAGTGCCCTGCTCAGCCGGGCACAGCCCCAGGCTCTGTGGGGTGTCCCTGGGTGGGCGGCCGTGGCCATGGGGCAGGGAACCCAGCTGAGCCCTTCCCTGTGTGCCCCCAGTGCCACCCGAGGTGAAGGTGTTCTCTGAGGGCCCCGTGGAGCTGGAGGACCCCAACGTCCTCATCTGCTACGTGGACAGGTTCTGGCCGTCCGTCATCTCCATCTCGTGGCTGAGGAACGGGCAGGAGGTGACGGACGGTGTCCTGGAGACCGTGTTCTACCCCCGTGAGGACGACACCTTCCGCAAGTTCTCCTACCTGCCCTTCATCCCCGCGCGGGGCGACTACTACGACTGCCGCGTGCAGCACGAGGGGCTGCCCACGCCCGTCCTGAAGCACTGGGGTGAGGAGGGGGGCTGCGCCGGGTCCCCTCCCGTTGCGGGCAGCCCGGGGGGCTCAGCGCCCCGGCCTCACCCACGCTGCTCCCTCCGCAGAGCCCCAGCTGCCCCTCCCCGCCTCGCAGAGCACCGAGACGCTGCTGTGCGCCCTGGGCCTGGCCGTGGGCATCGTCGGCATCGGCGTGGGCACCGTCCTCATCATCAAGGCCATGAAGATGAGCAGCGCCCGCAGCCAGCGGGGCCTGTTGTGAGGGGGCACAGCCCAGGGCACAGCAGAGCCTCTGCACCCTCAGCCAGCCGTGCCCTCGGCCTGGCAGCAGCTGCTCACCCCAATGGCCTTGCCCCTCATCATCATCCTCCCTTGCACACCACACAGCGACACGCTGGAGACCCGGCTCTGGCTCTGCCCCACAGGGCACTGGGCTACTTCCCACGGCTGGAGTGAGCCAGGGTGGCACCTTGGGGCCACCTCAGCTCACCCACTGCCACGGGGAATCGCTGCAGAGCCTGGGGGCCGGCGCTGGTCCCAGCAGCCAGCCCACACCGCTGCCAGGCTGCGGCTGCCCACAGCCACTGGCCCCACGGCCGTCTCCAGGGACGTGGCACCTCCTCCCAGCCTGGATGTGGGGTCTCCCCTGCAGACCCCTGAAGGGACAGGAGGCATCCCCTGCCCCACAGCTTCCCCTCAGCACACGCTCCTGTCCCTCTGCTCCTGCTCTGCTGCTTTGTCACTGCAATAAAGTGAGTTTGGGGTTGATCCTGCCGTGAGACCCTCCTTGTGAGTCCATTCTCTGTGCCGTGCAGGGGTGGGGGGTGACAAGCCCCCCTGGTGTCTGGGTGATCTGTGGGGTGGTGGTTGTGGGGCAGGGCTCCGGGGATCTAACTCCAGCCCTGGGGCAGAGGGAAGGGTGACATCAGGCCATCTGGGTTCTCCCAGCTGATGTAGGTGGGATCCTAGCACTGCTAGAGAACAGTCCTGTGAGGGAGATAGAGGGGGTTATGGGAGGCACATAGCCACACTCAAGGCAGAGCCAGGAAGGAGCTCTGGGGCAGCCTGACCCATCCTGCTGTGCCACAGGCACCAGCAGTGTCCCTGAGTCATGTGGATCTCCAGTTAATGGTGTGGGCAAAGCAAACACCAGGCAGGGCACAGAGCCTGGGCTGGGGAGTCCTCCCTGTGCCCACCAGCATCCAGGGAGGCCTCTGGGGGTGGGTGGGCTCTGTGCCACCAGCATTTGCCCCATGGGCATCAGGACATGTGGCTGACCCCCCTACAGGGCTAAGAGCTGGCCAAGGGACAACACAGAGGGGGAACAGGCAAACTACAGGTGACGAGACAGGTTCTCCTGACAGCCCTGTCCCTGCAGGTGTTGTCACACACACACATGTACCCTGGGTGGTGGAGGGGAACCCTGAAGCTGCTCCCCAGAGCTCTGAGCTGGGGCTGGGAAGGAGCAAAGCTGGAGCTTGCCCTCAGCCAGACCAGTTGTCCCAGCAGCAGCTTTGCCTGGTAACTGGTGACACCGCAGCCCCTGTGAGGGAAGTCTTTGACAACACCCGTCCTGGTTCCACATCCCCCTCCAGGCATGGGGGGTCTAGGCATGATGCTGGTGCCGGTGGGACAGGGGGAGCAGGGTGCTCACAGGCTCTGTGTGGGGGGCTGGGGGTGCTGGAGCTGCCCATGAGGGGGTCTGAGCCCACAGGGCAGGGATGTGCTGAGCCCCACGGGCACGAGTCTCACACACAGGGTGTGAGTGGGCACAACCATCGCCGTGGGGCTGCAGAGGGGGGGAGACACTGAGGAAACCCCCAGGCACAGAGCAGTGATGCAGAAGAGGCTGAGAGGCAGCTCAGGCCCTGAGCTCCCTGGCGCTGGGAGCAGAAGGGGAAGATGCAGCCGGAACGGAAAGTGCTTGACGTGTGGCAGGGAGGATGTGAAACCCGGCTGCCTCGCCAGGGGGGTACCACAGGCATCGCTCTGAGCCCCCCGTGGGAAGCGCTGGGAGGGGGAATGGGCACAGGGCAGCCCAGCCTGGGGCTGGTGGGAAGCAGAGCTCTTGCTCTAGGGCCTGAGTAAAAGAGCAGCAATGGCTGGGTCCCCCTCGCCAGCTGATGGGGGGTGATCAGACCAGGAGCCACCGTCCCTCTGGGTTAGATCTGGGGCTGGTCCCCACTGTGGATGTGTCTCACTGTGACCCACATGTGAGAGGGCTCAGCCCTGGGGAGAACCAGCAACACCTTGGTGCCATGGATGGAACAGAGGCTGCTGCTGGGGACGTGAGACAAAGGCACAACAAGTGCGCTCAGCCTCAGGAGGACACTTTGCGGTCCCAAAGTGCCAATGAGAAGGAAGGGAAGTGGCTTGGAAAGCAGGTATAGTCCCGCAGGGGCTGCCAGGGCTGTGGGGCTTGGCCAGAGTTATCCAGGAACCACACAGATGGATGCAGAGGCTGGGGGAGACACTTCCCAGCAGACAGAGCCCCAAAAAGGCCGCTGCTCGCTGTCCCGGGGGCTTGGACGTGCGCGCAGGGCTGCTGGGGGTGCTCCTGGCTGAGCTCCAGCTCCCGGAGGAACGTGGTGTCCGCAGCCAACAGCGCCCAGGTAAGTCCCCGCAGCATCTGCTGCCGGCCCCGCACGCCGGGACGGGAGCTCGGGCGCCTGGAGGCTGCCGGAGACTGGTGACGCAGCGCGGCGCCGCCTGCTGACTGGTTGGACTGGGGTTACTGGAGGGCGAGGAGAGCAGGCAGGGTCGTTTCCCCGAAACGCCGGCGTGTCCCGAGTTGGGGGCCGCTGGCTTTGGTGGAAATCCCCCGTGTCTGTGGGGGTTGCGTTTGAGGGGGGCGGCGGCGGTAGGACGGGCAGACGGAGCTCGCTGGGCTGCCGGGGACAGCTCACGCCGCACCCCGAGGACGCCAAGCCCCGCGGCGTCAGCAGCCCGAGGCCAGGGAGCGATCGCTGCCGCGCCAGGCACCGGCTGCCGCACGAGCGTCCCGTTTCACCGGGCACCGGCCCGTCGGGGGTCAGCGCCCTGGAGACCTTCACGGGCTCCAGCCGGCTCCGCACGCCGCCGTTACCGCCCGGTGGGGGCTGGTGCAACCGTCCCCGGGGCCACACACACGCAGCCCCCAGGGCTGAGGGGGTCTGTGCTTGGGTCACCCTCCCCTCCAGCCCCCAGCCCCACGTGAGAGCGCTCAGGGGTGTCAGGAGAAGGGGGAAACGGGTGCGACCGGCGGCAGGGGATTTCCAAGAGGTTCCTCCCTCCCCCACGGCTGCTGTTGTCATCAGTTACCAGGGGAAAAGCTCTGAGAGACGACTCAAGCCTGGAGACAGCGAGCAAGGTGCCCTTGCCCTCCCCACAGACCCCTCTGGCGAGTGGCCTCCCAGCAGGCTGCATGGCACTGCAATGACATCCCACAGCAACGCTCCAGAGCCAGGCTGCAGCACCCCCAAATGACTCAAACACCACTTTTGCTACTGTCACAACGGCTGGAGGGTGACTGGCACAGGAAGGCAAGAGCAGAGCCGTGTCTCCCCACCCTTGACACATGGTGCCAGGGGCAGGAATGTGATGCTGGGGAGCTGGGCAGGATGGCAGGGCAGGCAGCCTTTGGCATGCATAGCAACCAGGTCCAGGCCCTTTGGACTCAGCAGCCCTTTGCCCCGACTGAGCAGCTCCACACACCCTCTCCTTGCCCAGGCCCTGCCCAGGGTGGTACCACTGCTCACAAGGACAGGCCTGGGTGCAATCCAAAGCACAACACAGCAGGAGTGACAGGGGCCCAGTGGCTTTGGTTTGAATGTGTCCTGTACCTGATGGTACATGTGGCTCTTGAAAGGCCCCTGAAAACTCATTTCCACCCAGAGCCACTGGAAACAAGGCCAGCTCACCATCAGGCATCCACCTTCCAGCCCCACCAGTCCCTGGCACAAAAGGGTTTGTTTCTCTTCACTTACAGTTGCCATGGGCTGGATCCTTCCTAGTCCAGGACTTCCTGCTTGCCTCACTGAGCTGAGGGACAAGGGCAAACGCTGCCCTTTTGCCTTGAGACCTGCCGCAGGGGAAGAGTTTTACATCATGACACGCACTGGAGGTGCCGAGAGATCCCTCCCAGAGCAGCCCCATTCAGCATCTCCCTGCCCATGAACCACCAGCCAGAAACTCACTGATCACCGGCTCAAAGGGAGAGGGGCTGTGGGAAACAATGGTGCCTCAGACAGAGGCAGAACAGCGCACTGGTGCCTGGAGGAACGGTGTTGCCTTAGAGAACCCCTGTATGGTGGGAGTTGGAAGGGCCCTGCAGAGCTCATCCAGCCCAATCCCCTGCTCAAGCAGGTTCCCCTCGCTCAGGGGGCACAGGAACGTGTCCAGGTGGGTTTGGGAACATCCCGAGAAGGAGCTTCCACACCATCCCTGGGCAGCCTGGGCCAGGGCTCCCTCACCTCAACACCAAAAGAGTTTCTCCTCATGTTCCAGTTGCACTTTTTGTGTTACAGTCTGTGACTGTCACCTGGCACTGGCCACCACACAACAAACACTGGCCCCTACAACAAACACTGTCCCCATCCTCTCCACACCCACCCTGGGGAATTTATACTCATTGATGAGGATCCCCTGAGCCTTCTCCAGACTAAACAGCCTCAGTTCCCGCAGCCTTTCCTCAGCAGGAAGATGCTCCAGTGCCCTGATCATCTTGGTGAGCCTGCACTGGCCTCTCTCCAGCAGTTCCCTGCCCCTCTGGAGCTGGGGAGCCCAGAACTGGACCCAGGACTCCAGATGAGGCCTCACCAGATACGGCAGAGGGGTAGCAGAACCTCCCTCGACCTGCTGCCCACACTCTCCTTCTCTTGCCTGTCTCCTTGGCTCAGTGTTTTCCCTCTGCCTGGCCAAGCATTTCCTTCCCTGCCCAGGTTTCACAGCATCACAGAGTCACAAGGGCTGGAAGGGACCTGCAAAGCTCATACAGTGCAACCCCCCTGCCAGAGCAGGACCCCGTAGAGCAGGGCACACAGGGACTCATCCAGTTGGGTTTGGGATGTCCCCAGAGAAGGAGCCTCCGCAGCCCATCTGGGCAGCCCCTTCCCGTGCTTCATCACCTCAACAGGGAACAAACTCCTCCTCATATTGCTTTGGAACCTCTGATGTTCCAGCTTGTCCCTGTTGCCCCTTGTCCTATCATTGGCCATCCCTGAGCACAGCCTCACTCCAGCCTCCTCGCATCCACCCTTTACCTCTTTGCAACCATGAATGATCTCACCCCTCAGGCTCCTCTTCTCCAAGCTACAGAGCCCCAGCTCCCTCAGCCTTTCATCTCAAGGGACATGCTCCACTCCCTTAATCATCTTGGTGTTCCCTGTCCCTCTGGAGCTGGGGAGCCCAGAACTGGACCCAGGACTCCAGATGAGGCCTCACCAGATACGCCAGAGGGGCAGCAGAACCTCCCTCACCCTGCTGCCCACACTCTCCTTCTCTTGCCTGTCTCCTTGGCTCAGTGCTTTCCCTCTGCCCCAGTCCCAGCCTGGCCAAGCGTTTCCTTCCCTGCCCAGGTTTCACAGCATCACAGAGTCACAAGGGCTGGAAGGGACCTGCAAAGCTCATTCAGTGCAACCCCCCTGCCAGAGCAGGACCCCCTAGAGCAGGGCACACAGGAACTCATCCGGCTGGGTTTGGGATGTCCCCAGAGAAGGAGCCTCCACAGCCCATCTGGGCAGCCCCTTCCCGTGCTCCCTCACCTCAACAGGGAACAAACTCCTCCTCATATTGCTTTGGAACCTCTGATGTTCCAGCTCGTCCCCATTGCCCCTTGTCCTGTCATTGGCCATCCCTGAGCACAGCCTCGCTCCAGCCTCCTCGCATCCACCCTTTACCTCTTTGCAACCATGAATGATCTCACCCCTCAGGCTCCTCTTCTCCAAGCTACAGAGCCCCAGCTCCCTCAGCCTTTCATCTCAAGGGACATGCTCCACTCCCTTAATCATCTTGGTGTTCCCTGTCCCTCTGGAGCTGGGGAGCCCAGAACTGGACCCAGGACTCCAGATGAGGCCTCACCAGATACGCCAGAGTAGAGGGGTAGCAGAACCTCCCTCACCCTGCTGCCCACACTCTCCTTCTCTTGCCTGTCTCCTTGGCTCAGTGCTTTCCCTCTGCCCCAGTGCCAGCCTGGCCAAGCGTTTCCTTCCCCGCCCAGGTTTCACAGCATCACAGAGTCACAAGGGCTGGAAGGGACCTCCAAAGCTCATCCAGTGCAACCCCCCTGCCAGAGCAGGACCCCCTAGAGCAGGGCACACAGGGACTCATCCAGCTGGGTTTGGGATGTCCCCAGAGAAGGAGCCTCCACAGCCCATCTGGGCAGCCCCTTCCCGTGCTTCATCACCTCAACAGGGAACAAACTCCTCCTCATATTGCTTTGGAACCTCTGATGTTCCAGCTCGTCCCCATTGCCCCTTGTCCTTGTTTCCTTCACACTGTATGTAGTTAGTTCAAAATAATGTTGCCTTGAAAAAAACCCACCCACAGCTCACAACGAAACTCCAGACTGAACTACACCAGTCCACTTGTTGTCTTGTTAGCAGACTATGATAAAAACACATACATTTAAGCAAGCACATGGAGTGTACACACAGTGACAGTGTCACACACGACTGTTTCAATAACGCTCTGAACAAAACGCATACTCGAAGGTTTGAAGCCGCTGTGACCACATTTGGGACGCAGCAGCGCAGGGAAGATGCCACAGTCAGGGAAGGGTTTAGGCTTGGGGGGCACCTTTAAAACCTCTGCCCCACCGTCTCTGCCATCAGCAGGGACACCTTCGCTGGGTCAGACTGCGCAGAGCCCATCCAGCCTGACCGCGCCGTGGCCAGGGACGGGGCATCTCCCCCTCTCTGGGCCGCCCTCAGCGGAACAGCTCCGACACCTCGGCTCCGGATCCCCCCTCCTGGGGCTTCAAACATGGCTCCCGCAGCCCCGCGGCCGCCCCCGCCTCAGCCCCGCCCTCAGCCGCACGGATCCGCCCCTCGCCTCAGCTCACCTGGGCCGGGAAGAGACGGGGCCCGTCCCCGCGCCCTCAGGCGGCCGCTAGCGCTGCTGCACCTCAGCCGCCGCCGCTTTTCTGTCCCCTCACGCCGCTTCCCGCCCTTTTCTGTCCCCTCACGGTGCCGCCGCTTCCCGCCCTTTTCTGTCCCCTCACGCCGCTTCCCGCCCTTTTCTGTCCCCTCACGGCTCTTCCCGCCCTTTTCTGTCCCCTCACGCCGCTTCCCGCCCTTTTCTGTCCCCTCACGGCTCTTCCCGCCCTTTTCTGTCCCCTCACGCCGCTTCCCGCCCTTTTCTGTCCCCTCACGGCTCTTCCCGCCCTTTTCTGTCCCCTCACGCCGCTTCCCGCCCTTTTCTGTCCCCTCACGGCTCTTCCCGCCCTTTTCTGTCCCCTCACGCCGCTTCCCGCCCTTTTCTGTCCCCTCACGGCTCTTCCCGCCCTTTTCCGTCCCCTCACAGCGCTTCCCGCCCTGTTCTCCTCTCTGTCGCTGTTTCCAGCCCTTTCCTCCCCTCACTCCCCTGCCTCTTCCTGCCCCTTCCTCCTGCCACACCACCACCATTTCCCACCTTCTTCTCTCCCCTCGCTCTGCTGCCACTATCTACTCTTTTCTCCTCCCCTCACACCATCTCCACTTCCAGCCCTTTTCCCCTCACACCATCACCACTTCCAGCCCTTTCCTCCCCTCACACCATCACCACTTCCAGCCCTTTCCTCCCCTCACACCATCTCCACTTCCAGCCCTTTCCCTCCCTCACACCATCACCACTTCCAGCCCTTTTCCCTCACACCATCACCACTTCCAGCCCTTTCCTTCCCTCACACCATCACCACTTCCAGCCCTTTCCTTCCCTCACACCATCACCACTTCCAGCCCTTCCCTCACACCATCACCACTTCCAGGAGCCTTCGTCTCTGCACAGAGGAGCTTCCCCATGGATGGAATCGCGTGAGGCAAAGGGAGGGAAAGGAATCAAGAAGAAAACCAACCCCAGCCCCTGAGGAGCACGAAGTCAGAGGTGATCCACCATCATACAGCTCGGGGGTGACTTACACAATGTGCCCCGTGCCGCTGGCTCCGCACCAGGGGCACAGCTCTGTGGCTTAAGGAAACTCAAACCCCAAGCCTGGTGCTCCCTGAAGCTTCTTTTTACCCACCAGCACCAGGAAAATTCATCTTTTCACCTATTTTTGGTTTAATGATAGTTTTTTCCCTCCCCCCCCCCCCGCCTCCCCAGGCACCGGGTTCATCTCCACACAGACACGTTGCCTTTCACATTGCTGGGAACCCCTCCACTCAAATTACTCAGCAGGGACCAGTGTTGATATCCACACTCCTTTAAATAATATAATTAACTTAAAAAAATAATTAACACGCCACAGTAACAACACAACGTCCTTCTTCCCCCCCTGGCAGCGCCGGGCTGGCTCGGGGTGTTACCCACCCGCCGTCACGGGGGGCTGGGGATGGCACAGGGAGGACAAGCAGCGCCTTGGTGGGACTGGGAAGCTGTTTCCAGGTTAATTAGCCTTAATGAGCAGAGTAATGAAGTCAAAGAGCCGGGTCAAGGCTCCGGGGTGGGTCTGTGTGTGGAGGTGGGGAGCAGCCGGGGTGTGAGTGGAGGGACAGGCTGTCACCCTCCTGACCTTGAGCTTGGCTTTGGGGGGGTTTGCTGGGGGAGGGGGTCCTGGGGGGTGAATCCTCGTGGGGAGAGAGGTTGGGAGAGCTCTTTGTCACAGCCAAAGCCCCACCAGGCTTTGCACCCCTTTGTCTCTGCAGGCAGGGAGCAAACCCCAGCGCTGCTCCCTTTGCACGGGGCGGGGGGCAGCTCCTGGAGGCTTCCCCTGGGGCTGGGGGTGCGAGGGGGGACGGTGGGGTGGGGAGGGAGCCAGTGGATCCGTGACAAACTCTCCTCTCTGCCTCTCTACATATTAAAATATAGATTTATTCTAAGCAGTAAAAGTCTCTTTGGTGTCCCTGCAGGCCCCGGCTCGGGGCACGGCCGCTGCCTCGGCTCCTGGGCGCGGGGGGAAGCGGCTGCTGCCACGTCGCTGCTCCCAGAAGGACGTGAGGAAGGTAAGGATCAGCCTGGGGAGGGTGCTGAGGGTCTGGTCCTAGCCCAGGAAGCAGACTGGGCCCAGCTCGAAGCCGAAGCGCTGGCCGGGCTCGCCGAAGTCCGAGACGCGCAGGTCGAGCAGCGGGAGCTGCTCCAGGCGAGGGGTGCTGAGCTCCAGCACCGTCTGGCTGGGTCCTGACCGGGTCTGTGGGGACAGGGGTTAGGGGCTGGGGGCAGCTCACACAGCCCCAGCTCAGCATCACACAGCCCCAGCTCAGCATCACACAGCCCCAGCTCAGCTCAGCATCACACAGCCCCAGCTCAGCTCAGCTCAGCATCACACAGCCCCAGCTCAGCATCACACAGCCCCAGCTCAGCATCATACAGCCCCAGCTCAGCCCAGGATCACACAGCCCCAGCTCAGCTCAGCATCACACAGCCCCAGCTCAGCATCACACAGCCCCAGCTCAGCATCACACAGCCCCAGCTCAGCTCATCTCAGCATCACACAGCCCCAGCTCAGCTCAGCTCAGCATCACACAGCCCCAGCTCAGCATCACACAGCCCCAGCTCAGCTCAGCTCAGCATCACACAGCCCCAGCTCAGCATCACACAGCTCCAGCTCAGCATCACACAGCCCCAGCTCAGCATCACACAGCCCCAGCTCAGCCCAGCATCACACAGCCCCAGCTCAGCTCAGCATCATACAGCCCCAGCTCAGCATCACACAGCCCCAGCTCAGCATCACACAGCTCCAGCTCAGCATCACACAGCCCCAGCTCAGCTCAGCATCACACAGCCCCAGCTCAGCATCACACAGCCCCAGCTCAGCATCACACAGCCCCAGCTCAGCTCAGCATCACACAGCCCCAGCTCAGCTCAGCATCACACAGCCCCAGCTCAGCATCACACAGCCCCAGCTCAGCATCACACAGCCCCAGCTCAGCCCAGCATCACACAGCCCCAGCTCAGCTCAGGATCACACAGCCCCAGCTCAGCTCAGCATCACACAGCCCCAGCTCAGGATCACACAGCCCCAGCTCAGCTCAGCATCACACAGCCCCAGCTCAGCTCAGGATCACACAGCCCCAGCTCAGCCCAGCATCACACAGCCCCAGCTCAGCCCAGCATCACACAGCCCCAGCTCAGCTCAGGATCACACAGCCCCAGCTCAGCATCACACAGCCCCAGCCCAGCTCAGCATCACACAGCCCCAGCTCAGCATCACAGAGCCCCAGCTCAGCTCAGCTCAGGATCACACAGCCCCAGCTCAGCTCAGCTCAGGATCATACAGCCCCAGCTCAGGATCACACAGCCCCAGCCCAAACAGGACTTTGCAGCTCTCCCCCTCCCCATTAACCCTTTGTTCCACCCCCAACCCTCCATCTCCACCCCCCCTCCGTCCCCTCACCGCGCAGCCGTCCCTCAGGGCTCTGATGTAGGGGCTGCTGTGGTGGCTCAGCTCCTCCTCGTTGGCACCCAGGAGGCTGATGGCACGCTGGTGGTCCCCAGAGGCCGTGCTGTGCCAGCCCACCGAGCCCTGGCAGTGGTAGGTGAAGTTCTGGCGGGCAGAGGTGCTGAGGAGCCGCAGGAAGGTGAGCTGCACCACGCCGAGGGGCTGCCTCGAGGCGTCTGTGTATGAGAACTGTGGGGGCAGAGAGGGGTTAATGGGGGGCTGGGGGAGGGGGGCTGCTGGCATCTGGGACCCCCCTGATCTTCAGATGGGCAGGGGGGATGCTCAGGTTCAAGGCTGAAGGGAGGGGACGTTGCTGTTTCTCATTAGGGAGCTCTGTGGGCACCAAGGGAGCGTGGGCAGGGTGCCCAGGGGAGGGTGCCCAGGGCAAGGTGCCCAGGGCAGTGGGGAGGGGGCTCACCAGTATGTGAGACCCCCCTCCTCCTGCCCCCCAGCCCTCAGGAGCTCCCAGCCCACCCCCAGCAGCAGCAGCCTCACCCTGCTGCCCTTCTGGAAGCTGCTGAACCATCGCTGGGTCACCTCCTCCTCCTCCTCCCACGCCGACATCTTCACCTGGGAGGGCAGAGAGGGTGAGGTGAGGGGGTCACAGAGCCCCCCCTGCCCTTTAATCCCCCTCCCCAAGCCCCCAGCCCCCTGCCCACCCCCCCACTCACCTCCCTCACGGCCTCGCTGGGGAACACACAGGTCTCTCCTCCCGCTGTGAAGTTGCAGTAAACCTTGAAGGAGTCCCTGGCACAGCCCTGGTTGGGGTCTATCCAGTACTCACCTGCGTGGGGAGGCAGGGCTGAGCACCCAGAGGGGGTCCCTTCGCCCTGACCCCCACCCTGACCCCCACCCACCATCGGGCAGCCCAGGCTGGCTGAGCCCCAGGTCCTGGCAGGTCCTGGCAGGGTGCTCCTGGGTGCCCAGGGGCCGCCTCAGCCCCTCGATCTCCTGCTTCAGGGAGCTGAGGGAGCCCAGAATCTCCTCCATGCCCTCAGCATAGTCCCGAGGGGGCTGGTCAGCAGCTGCCCTCTGGCCTTCCTCCTCCTCCTCCTCCTCCTCCTGCTGCCCCAGCAGGCGGCTGCCGTCGATGGAGCGTTTGCTCTTCTTGGGCAGCTGCAGGGGCAGGGGCTGGATCACCTCCCCGGGGGGGCCCTGGGACACACACAGCTCTCAGAGACCCAGCACGGGGGCTGCAGAGACCCCCACCCCAAACTGCCCTGGGGACAGGGGGACATGCCACCCCCCCACCCCAAACTGCCCTGGGGACAGCCCTGGGGACATGCCACCCCCCCACCCCAAACTGCCCTGGGGGACAGGGGACATCCCTCTCCCCACCCCAAAGTGTCCCTGGGGACAGGGGACATCCCACCCCACCTCCCAAACTGCCCTGGGGACAGGGGACATCCCACCCCACCTCCCAAACTGCCCTGGGGACAGGGGACATACCCCTCCCCACCCTAAACACCCCTGGGGACAGGGGACATACCCCTCCCCACCCTAAACACCCCTGGGGACAGGGGACATCCCACCCCCCAACACAAACTGCCCTGGGGACAGGGGACATCCCACCCCCCACCCTCCCAACCCCCCTGGGGACAGGGGACATCCCACCCCCCACCCCAAACTGCCCAGGGGACAGGGGACATCCCACCCCCCAAATCTCCCAGTGCCCAGCCTGGGGGTGGTTTTGCCCCCCAAGGGGCTGCTCCTCCATCGCCCCCTCCCCAGGTGCCACTCACGGGGTGCCCCAGGGGGTCCTGGGGGGTCCACGTTCCCCTTTGGGTCCTGCTTGGCCCTGGAGGGATGAGACAGGCAGGGGGTGAGCCCCGGGGGGGGGCACGGGGGTGGGCACGGGGGTGGGCACAGGGGGGCACTCACCATGGCTCCTTTGGCACCTTTGGGGCCGGCTGGGCCCTGCAAGGCAGGAGAGGGGGGTCAGGGGGTTCGGGGGGGGTCAGGGGGGGTTTGGGGGGCTCAGGGGGGCAGCAGCCCCCAGCCGTGGTTGCAGGGGGTTAAATGGGGCAGGGGGCACAGGGGGGCACTCACGGGCAGTCCGGGGGGGCCGCTGGGGCCGATGGGGCCGGTGGCACCGGGGATGCCCTGGCACGGGAGAGGAACGGCTGAGGAGGGGAGACAGACCCCTCCCCCACGGCCAGAGACCCCTCCCCATGCCCAGAGACCCCTCCCCACGGCCACAGGACCCCTCCCCATGCCCACAGACCCCTCCCCATGCCCAGAGACCCCTCCCCATAGCTCACAGACCCCTCCCCACAGCCAGAGACCCCTCCCCATAGCACAGACCCCTCCCCATGCCCAGAGACCCCTCCCCATAGCTCACAGACCCCTCCCCACGGCCACAGACCCCTCCCCATGCCCACAGACCCCCTCCCCATGCCCAGAGACCCCTCCCCATAGCTCACAGACCCCTCCTCACAGCACAGACCCCTCCCCATGCCCAGAGACCCCTCCCCACGGCCACAGACCCCTCCCCACGGCCACAGACCCCTCCCCATGCCCACAGACCCCTCCCCATGCCGAGACCCCTCCCCACAGCTCACAGACCCCTCCTCACAGCACAGACCCCTCCCTATGCCCAGAGACCCCTCCCCACAGCTCACAGACCCCTCCTCACAGCACAGACCCCTCCCTATGCCCAGAGACCCCTCCCCATGGCCACAGGCCCCTCTCCACCTTCTCCAGCCCCCCTCCCCACCTCTCCCAGTCCTTTCCAATCCCTGAACCCCCTCCCCACCTCCCTCAGCCCCCTCCCCACAGCCCAGACCCCTCCCCACATCACCCAGCCCCCTTCCCCTCCCTGAGCCCCCTCCTCACCTCTCCCAGTCCCTTCCAATCCCTGAGCCCCCTCCCCACCTTTAAGTCACTCCACAGCTCCCTCAGGCCCATCCCCTTCCCCAGTCCCTCCTCACTCCCCCAGCCCCCTCCCCACCTCTCCCCTCCCCTCCCCTCCCACTCCCTGAGCCCCCTCCCCACCTCCCCCAGCCCCCTCCTCACCTTCCCCAGCCCCCTCCCCACCTCCTCCAGCCCCCTCCTACCCCCTGAGCCCCCTCCCCACCTCCTCCAGCCCCCTCCTACCCCCTGAGCCCCCTCCCCACCTCCTGAGCCCCTTCCCCACCTCCCCCAGCCCCCTCCCCACCTCCCCCAGTCCATATCCACCTCCTCCAGCCCCCTCCCACCCCCTGAGCCCCCTCCCCACCTCCTCCAGCCCCCTCCCCACCTCCCCCAGTCCCTCCCCACCTCCTGAGCCCCTTCCCCACCTCTCCCCTCCCACACCCTGAGCCCCCTCCCCACCTCCCCCAGTCCCTATCCACCTCCTCCACCTCCCTCCCACCCCCTGAGCCCCCTCCCCAGGTCCCGCAGCCCCTCCCCTGCCCCAGCCCCACTCACGGTGTCTCCCTTGTGCCCGGCCGAGCCCTGGGGCCCGGGGCAGCCCCCTCTCTCCCTTCTCTCCCTGCTCCCCCGGGGGCCCGATGAGGCCGATGAGCCCGGGGTGACCCTTTGGGGGGTGACACACACACAGGGATCAGCACAGGACCCGCGGGGGGGGATTTGGGGGCCATGGGGACCCTCCCGACCCCCCCTCACCTTCTCTCCCTTGGCACCGGCGTCGCCTCTGAGGCCGGGCAGCCCCGGGGGTCCCTGGGGGGTTACACGTGAGACTTGGGGGGCGCAAAGAGGGGGGGACACCCCCCCCAATCGGGGGAAGGGGGGGGGGCAGAGGGGGGGGGTCACACTCACCACTGGTCCTGGGGGCCCAGCCTGGCCCCTGGTGCCTGGTTTGCCCTGTTCCCCCTGCACAGGTCAGAGCCCGGTGAGACCCCCAAACCCCCCTCAATTCACCCCCAGGACCCCCCCAAATCCGCTCCAGCTGCCTTTAACCCCCGGGACACCCCAAATCCCCTCTAAATCCTCCCTTGGGACCCCCCAAATCCCCCCCAAAATCCCCTATAGGATCCTAAAATCCCCGTCAAAGCCCCCCCAGGACCCCCCTAAACCCCTTTGGGACCCCCCAACCCCTCCCCAAACCCCCCCAAATCCCCTCCAGGACCCCCCAAATCCCCCTGGGACCCCCCCAAAGCCCCCAAATCTCCTCCCAGGACCCCCCAAATCCCTCTGGGACCCCCAACCCCACCCCAACCCCCCCAAATCCCCTCCCAGGACCCCCCAAATCCCCCTGGGACCCCCCAAATCCCCTCCCAGGACCCCCCAAATCCATCTAGGACCCCCCAAATCCCCTCCTAGCCCCCCCCAAATCCCCCCCAAAGCCCCCAAATCCCCCCCAAAGCCCCCAAATCTCCTCCCAGGACCCCCCAAATCCCCCCCAAAGCCCCCAAATCCCCTCCCAGGACCCCTCAAATCCTCCTGGGACCCCCCAAATGCCCCTGGGACTCCCAACCCCACCCCAAACCCCCCCCAAATCCCCCCAGGACCAGCCAACCCCTCCCGAAACCCTCACAAATCCCCTCCCAGGACCTCCCAAATCCCCCTGGGACCCCCCAAATCCCCTCCCAGGACCCCTCAAATCCTCCTGGGACCCCCAAATGCCCCTGGGACTCCCAACCCCACCCCAAAACCCCCCCAAATCCCCCCAGGACCAGCCAACCCCTCCCGAAACCCTCACAAATCCCCTCCCAGGACCTCCCAAATCCCCCTGGGACCCCCCAAATCCCCTCCCAGGACCCCCCAGCCCCCCCTGGCACTCACCACGGAGCCTGGCAGCCCCCTGAGCCCGTCAGGTCCCCTGCTTGCCCGGCAGCCCCTGCGGCCCCACGGCGCCCGTCTGCCCAGGGGCACCCAGGGCTCCCGGCTCTCCCTGTGGGCACCAAGGGGCTGGGTGAGCCTGGGGATGCCCAGGGGGTGCCCCAGCTCTGGGGGGGTCCCCACTGAGCTCTTGGGGGACCCCTCGGTGTGGAGGGGGCTGGGGAGGGGGTGCCCACTCGCTCACCTTGGCACCTTTCTCACCCTGACGCCCCTCGGGGCCGGGGGAGCCAGCAGGACCCTGAGGGGAGGAGGAGGAGGAGGGTGAGGGAGGAGGAGGATGGTGAAGAAGAGGAGAGTGAGGGAGGAAGAGGAAGCTGAGGGAGGAAGAAGAAAGGGAGGAAGGGAAGGGTGAGGGAGGAAGAGAAGGGTGGGGGAGGAAGATGGGGATGAGGAAGGAAGAGGATAAGGGAGGAAGAGGAGGGTGAGGGAAGAAGAGAGGGTGAGGAACGAAGAGGATGGTGAAGAAGAGGAAGATGGAGGAGGAAGAGGAGGGTGAGGGAGGAAGAGGAGGGTGAGGGGGAAGAGGAGGGTGAGAGAGGAGGAGGAGGGTGAGGAAGAGGAGAGTGAGGGAGGAAGAGAAGAGTGAGGAAGAGGAAGATGGGGGAGGAAGAGGGAGGGTGAGGGAGGAAGAGGAGGGTGAGGGAAGAAGAGAGGGTGAAGAAGGAAGAGGATGGTGAAGAAGAGGAAGATGGGGGAGGAAGAGGAAGCTGAGGGAGGAAGAAGAAAGTGAGGGAGGAAGAGAAGGGTGAGGAAGAAGATGATGGGGGAGGAAGAGGGAGAGTGAGAGAGGAAGAGGAGAATGGGGAGGAAGAAGAGGATGGGGAGGGTGAAGGAAGAAGAGGGGAATGAGGCAGGAAGATGGGGTGAAGAAGAGGAGGATGGGGAGGGAGGAAGAGAGTGGGGGGGAGGGAGGAAGAGGAGGAGGGTGAGGAAGAGGAGGGTGGGGAGGAAGATGGCACCACTCACCCTCTTGCCCAGGGGCCCCTGGGGGTCCGTTCTCACCCGTGGGACCTGGAGAGCCCTGGGGGGGGGCACAAAGGGCTCGAGTCACCCCCAGACACGAGGAGGAGGAGGAGGAGGAGGAAGGTCATGTGCCAGGGGGCTGTGGCAGTGCCAGGGGGGGCTGTGGCAGTGCCAGGGGTCTGTAGCAGTGCCAGGGGGATGTGGCAGTGCCAGGGGGATGTGGCTGTGCCAGGGGGGCTGTGGCTGTGCCAGGGGGTCTGTGGCAGTGCCAGGGAGGCTGTGGCAGTGCCAGGGGGCTGTGGCTGTGCCAGGGGGGCTGTGGCTGTGCCAGGGGTCTGTGGCAGTGCCAGGGGAGCTGTGACAGTGCCAGGGGGTCTGTGGCAGTGA
>NW_026908543.1:0-71456 GCF_028858725.1 Colius striatus
TGGACAAGGACAGCCCAAGGACCTCGTTGCATCACACAAGAGCTTCCAAGCAGCAGAGGCAGCAAAAATCAACCCACCCCAACCTTACTCAATCAGCAACCAAAAAGGAGAAGCAAGGAAGGGAGGGTCTTGCTCAAGGCCTTGAGGAAAGGTCAACGTTTATTGGCTCAGGGGAGAAGGTAAAGAGCAACCAGCCACCCCCACCCCCCAACAGCAGGGTCAGCTGGGGCTGAAAGGGTTAAACTTGAGTGGAGAGGGAGGGTTACAGTTCATATGGGCTCAACCTCAGCTTGGATGGAGCTGGAGGGGGTGGAGATGGGCTGGGAGGGGGGTTGAGGGGCTGGGAGGGGGTTGGTGGGGCTGGGAGGGGGTTGGAGGGCTGGGAGGGGGTTGGTGGGACTGGGAGGGGGGGTTGGAGGGGCTGGGAGGGGGGTTGGTGGGACTGGGAGGGGGGTTGAGGGGCTGGGAGGGGGTTGGAGGGCTGGGAGGGGGTTGGTGGGACTGGGAGGGGGGTTGAGGGGCTGGGAGGGGGGTTGGAGGGCTGGGAGGGTGTTGGAGGGGCTGGGAGGGTGTTGGAGGGGCTGGGAGGGGGTTGGAGGGGCTGGGAGGGGGTTGGAGGGGCTGGGAGGGGGTTGGAAGGGCTGGGAGAGGGGTTTGAGGGGCTGGGAGGGTGTTGGAGGGGCTGGGAGGGGGGTTGAGGGGCTGGGAGGGGGGTTGGAGGGGCTGGGAGGGGGGTTGTAGGGCTGGGAGGGGGTTGAGGGGCTGGGAGGGGGGTTGAGGGGCTGGGAGGGGGTTGGTGGGACTGGGAGGGGGGTTGAGGGGCTGGGAGGGGGTTGGTGGGACTGGGAGGGGGGTTTGAGGGGCTGTGACTTCCAGGAGAGAAGGTGGTGGCTCCAAGGAACATTCCAACCCCAAAGTCACCACCAGGACAGGAGAAGGTGATGGCCTCAGGAACCTTCCAACCCCAGAACCACCTCCAGGAGAGCAGAAGGACTCAAGGGACATTACAACCCCAAAGTCACCTCCAGGAGAGGACAAGGTGGTGGCTCCAAGGAACATTCCATCCCCAAAGTCACCTCCAGGAGAGGAGAAGGTCTCAGGGAGCCTTCCAATCCCAGAGCCACCTCCAGGAGAGGAGAAGGTGGTGACTTCAGGGAACATTCCATCCCCAAATCCACCTCCAGGAGAGGAGAAGGTGGTGGCTCCAAGGAACCTTCCAACTCCAAAGCCACCTCCAGGAGAAGAGAAGGACTCAAAGAACCTTCCAACCCCAGAGCCACCTCCAGGAGAGGACAAGGTGGTGGCTCCAAGGAACATTCCATCCCCAAAGTCACCTCCAGGAGAGGAGAAGGTCTCAGGGAACCTTCCAACCCCAGAGCCACCTCCTCTCTGTGAGACCTCCAGGAGAGGAGATGGACTCAAGGAACCTTCCAACCCCAAAGCCATCTCCAGGAGAGGAGAAGGTGGTGACTTCAGGGAACATTCCATCCCCAAAGTCACCTCCAGGAGAGGAGAAGGACTCAAGGGACATTCCAACCCCAAAGTCACCTCCAGGAGAGGACAAGGTGGTGGCTCCAAGGAACATTCCATCCCCAAAGTCACCTCCAGGAGAGGAGAAGGTCTCAGGGAGCCTTCCAATCCCAGAGCCACCTCCAGGAGAAGAGAAGGACTCAAAGAACATTCCAACCCCAAATCCACCTCCAGGAGAGGAGAAGGTGGTGACTTCAGGGAACATTCCAACCCCAAATCCACCTCCAGGAGAGGAGAAGGTGGTGGCTCCAAGGAACCTTCCAACCCCAAAGCCACCTCCAGCAGAGAAGAAGGACTCAAGGAACCTTCCAATCCCAAAGCCATCTCCAGGAGAGGAGAAGGACTCAAGGAACCTTCCAACCCCAGAGCCACCTCCCCAAAGCCACCTCCACTTCCCAGTCACACCATGGTGCTGACGCTCTGGTCATCGAGGGTGGATTTGCTCTTCATCCTGCTGTCACCCATGGTGCTGGTGGGCTCATCACTCAACACCCCCTTGAGAACAGCTCTCCAGGACCTCTGACACTTGTCCCTGAAGTCCTGACCCATGATGACGTAGATGATGGGGTTGATGCAGCTGTTGACGTAGGCGACTCCGGCCACCACGGGGTCAGCAGCCCGAGCTCCTTTGAACAAGCTGCTTTGAGGAGAAGTGGAAGCCAAGATCAAACCCACCACGTGGTAAGGCAACCAACACACAAAGAAGCTGCTGATGACCACCAAGATGAGCTTGATGGCTTTCCTGGACCTGGCAAAACCTTTGCTGTGGACACGAGCCAGGAGGAGGCTGTAACAAGCCGTGATGACCACGAAAGGCACCAGGAAGCCGCAGACGAAGCGGGTGACGGCCGTGACCAGCTCGGTCAGGCGCTGGTGGCGTCCAACTGCTCTGTAATCCAGGACACAGGTGACTTTATCTGAGAAGTCATCAGTCCAAGTGGTCCGAAAGATGAAGGAAGGGAGGGTGAGGAGCCCAGCTACCAACCAAGAGGCTACACAAACCCCTCTGGCCAAGCCAAGGGTTCGGTGGTTCTGGCACCAAACCGGCCTCGTCACCAGGGCGCAACGGTCGGCGCTGACGGCCGTGAGGAGCAGGACGCTGGCAAACATGTTGAGGATGGTGAGGGAAGGAAGGAGCTTGCAGGCAAAGCCACCTAAAGGCCAGTGGTGGTCACGGGCTAGAGGTAAGGCCAGGAAAGGAAGGGCCAAGCAACAAAGGAGGTCGGCGATGGAGAGGTTGAGGAACCAGACGCCGTTGACCGTGCGGCGAAGCTCGAAGCCGCTCACCCAGATCACGGCCCCGTTGCCCAGGACACCCAGGAGGAAGATGAGGGTGTAGAGAGCCAGGACAGCACGGGAGCTGTGAGGGACTTGGTAGTCATCGAGGTCATCTAAGGAATAGTCCTCCTCAAGGGAGTAATTGTAGGTGTAATTGGGGGTGATGGAGTCCATCCTCCAGCAGAGGAACCTGGAAACCACACTCTGTTAGAGCACCACGCAAGGATTTGGGTTGAAAAGGGTCTTCCAAGGTCAATCTGACACAGCCAGGGGCATCTTCCACTACAGCAGCCCTGTCCCTACTCCTGGGAGGGTTTGGGGTTGGAAGAGACCCCAAAAGACCATCCAAGAGTCCAATCTCTCCCTACATTGATCCAAGGGCATCTTCCACTGCATCAGCCCTGTCCCTACTCCTGGAAGGGTTTGGGGTTGGAAGAGACCTTTGAAGACCATCCAACCTCCCCTACACTGATCCAAGGGCATCTTCCACTGCATCAGCCCTGTCCCTACTCCTGGAAGGGTTTGGGGTTGGAAGAGACCTTTGAAGACCATCCAAGAGTCCAACCTCCCCCTACATTGAGCCAAGAGCATCTTCCACTGCATCAGCCCTGTCCCTACTCCTGGGAGGGTTTGGGGTTGGAAGAGACCCCAAAAGACCATCCAAGAGCCCAATCTCCCCCTACATTGATCCAAGGGCATCTTCCACTACATCAGGTTGGTCAAAGCCTTGTCCAACCTGACCTTGAATGATGGGACATCCACAGCTCCTCTGAGCAACCAGCAAGCTCACCACAAACCTTCTCACAGACCCATCATCATCATCATCTCCCACAGTTCCCTCACCTCCAGGAGCAGCCCCTGTTGATGCTCCTCAAGAACATGGGCCACCAACACCCCAAACTGTTTGGCTTCATGGTTTATCCACCTCCTCCCACCCCCTTCCTCCAAGCCTGGTCACCCAGGAGACAAGACATTTCCTCCCCTTGCACCACACAGCTGAGGGCAGGAAGCTGGATGAGGAAACACCAGAGGAGCTGCAGCTTCACCAGGGTCAACTTGGGTGCTGGGGAGGGGTCACAGAGAGGGGAGATGGGTTGAGTTTGACCTTCAAACCCCCAGGGAAAGAAAGAAAAGCCTCTCAAGTGCCCCAAAACATCAGCAGAACCTGGGAGGGGAGGAATAACAACCCTGAAGGAGGAGGAGGAGAGAAGGAGGAGAAGGTCTGGGGTCCTCCAGGGGTTGCCTGAGCGAGCTGAGGTGTGGAAGAAGCACCAAGGAGGAGATTTGGCATCTCCAACCACTGCTCAAGCTGCCTAAAGAGGAGCCCCCAAGGGTCTGAAGCAGAGAAAAGCCAACCCATGCTGGATGGAGATGAGCCAAAGCCTCTGCTGAGCCAAAGGTGCTTGGGGAGGGGGGTTTGGGGAGGGGGGACAGCAGAAGCCCCTTGGCCCAGCGGCCCCTCACCTGGGTCGGTCGGTGGCGGTGGCTGAGCTGCCCCAGGGAAGGAGCAGGGGATGGGTTTTATAGGGCAGGGAGGAGGAAGCAAAGGGAGGGAGGGGAGAGGAAGGGAGGGGAAGGGAGAAGGAGGAAAAAGACATCAGCCCTTGAGATAAAAAGAAGAAGCCACCGCTGAGGGGGAGCTGGAGGGGGGGTTGAGAGAGGCTGGTGGGACCCAGGGAGGTGGCAGCAGCGAGGGGAGATGGAAGATGAGATGCCCAACCCCAAGAAGGTGCCTGTTTGGGAGGGATTTGGGGTGGTTTTGGGCTCAGAGGATGAGCTGGAGCATCCCTCGTGGGTCCCAGCGTGGCTGACGGCTCTCACCCACCACCAGCCAGCCCAGGGACATCTCCTCCCTCTCCCTGCCAGGGAGCTGCTGCAGCCCAGGGATAGTTGGAGGTCTCATGGTGGCTGAGGGGGAGGGTGTTGGGGAGACCCCCTCCCTGCTTTTCCATCCCTCATTTCACCCCAAAAACCAAACAGGACCCCCCCATCCCCCCCCCCTTCCATTCCAGCCCTGGCAAAGCTCAGCAGCACCAGCCACTGGGGGAGTGTTGGTACCAGCCTGGGGGCTCCCCACAGCCAGAGCAAGGGAGCTCAAACCCTTCCTACAGGAACAAAAGAGGGGGGGACCCCCCAAAAACACCCTTCCAGGGGCAGGAACCTCAGGGGCAGCTGCCAGAAACAAGAAGTACCCCCCCAAAAACCACCCTTCAAGCAGCTTCGGTGGCGCCACGTCCTTTGCTCTCCAACACTCAGGGGGCTCAACTCACCCCCTGCAGGAGCAGCAGGGATTTGGGGAACCCCCCCTCTCCCCACAGTCTCAAACCTCCCCCTCCCTCTCTTCTCTCCCTCCAGCATGAGGAAGGGTGATGGCCAACCCTCCCCAGCTTTGGTCCTGGCAGCTCACAGCAACGGTCAGAGCGGGAGGGAGCCGGGTGACGGAGGGACGGTGGGAGCCCAGCGCTGGCCGTCCTGTCACAGGAGACACAGAGAGGAGGAGGCAGAGTGAAGCACCCCAAAAACCACACAGGGGGAAGCTAAAAGGGGTTTGAGGTGAGGGAAAGGGGTTTAACCCCTGCTTGTGCCCCCCTACACCCTCCCCACCAACCCCAACGCTGAGTGAGGGGATGTGGGGCAACCAAGAGCTGCTGCTTGGTGGCCACACACTCAGCTGTGGGGCCTCATTCTGTCCCCTGGGTGAGGGGAGGATGGTGCTGTGCACCCCTGGTTGAATCCAGAGGGATATATCCAAAGGGGGGGTCCCCACAATGTTCCCCCCACCCCCAACTACCACAAGAGCCCAATCCCAGGGGGTTGTTTGGGGAGGGAAACGTTTAATCCAGGGCAGACACAGACACAGCAGCCAACAAGCCCCCAGCAGCCCAAATGGGAAGGGTTGGGGGTCACCCCAACTCCTCCTCTTCCCCCCCTCCCCCATATCCCCCCCCCAAAAAGAGATTTGGGAGAGAAAAGAAACCCAACTGCTGGTTCCAAACAGGGAAGAGAGGCGACAGATCCGAGGAGCTTTCGTGGGGGGTCAGCAGGAGCCTCGAGAGCCAAGAAGCAGAGGTGAGGACACAGAGACAGGACAAGAATCCCACCCCCCCCCCCCAAAAATAAGTTGGGGAGGTGGGGGGAGAGGTGGGGAGGTTGGAAACCCCCTCCCCAAGGTGTTAGTGCTCAGCTGGAGAAGGTGAAGCCTTATGGAAACGCACCCGCTGGAAGCTGCTGATCTCCACGGAGCCTGGGGCCCCGTCTGAGGGGGGGTGGGAGGCTTGGGCTGGGGCTGAGGGTCCTGGAGAGGGGGGAAAAACAGAGAGAGGAGGAGGAATTGAGGCCCAATGGGATGGGGTTTGGGGAGTCACAAGTTTGGTGTGTTCATCAAGGAGCTGGGGAAGGGGTGGAGGGAAAGGCAGGGAGTTTGCTGTTGGTGCCAAACTGGGAGCACTGGGTGGGTCAAGGGGAGCTGGGCACTGGGGATGGTGCTGAGGGGCTGCAAGGGCAGAGTCCTGCAGCCATGGGCAGCCCCAGGCTGGGGCTGAGCTGCTGGAGAGAAGCTCCAGGAGAGGGACCTGGCACTGCTGGGGGAGCAGAAACTGCCCCTGAGGGGGCAAGAAGGGCAGGGGGAGCATGGGGGGGCATCAGGGTGTGGGCAGCAGGGCCAGGGGGCTTCTGCTCCCCCTCTGCTCTGCTCTGCTGGGGCTTCAGCTGGGCTCCTGGGGCCAGCTCTGGGCTGCCCAGCTCCAGAGGGACAGGGAAGGGCTGGAGAGAGGCCCAAGGTGCTGAGGGCACTGGGACATGTGTGAGCAGAGGGACCTGGGCAGGCTGCAGGGATGGGCCAAGGGCAGGAGCTTCACCCAGAGCTACATGGGGGGTGTCAGGAGCTTGGGGCAGCACTTGGTTGTCTCCAGGGACAGGACAAGGGCTGATGGGCACAGGCTGGAGCACAAACAGTCCCATTGAAACAGGAGGAGAAGCTCCTTTGGTGCTGAGCTGAGGGAGCCCTGGCCCAGGCTGCCCAGGGAGGCTTTGGAGCATCTCAGGTGGCTTCCAAAGCCCCCTCAACACCTTCCTGTGCCCCCTCTGAGCACCAGGAACCTGCTCCAGGGCTGGAGAAGCTCTTCAAGGTCTAAAGAGCTCTGAAGGGATTCTCTGGTTGCACTGGAACCATGAGGAGAAGCTCCTTTGGTGCTGAGCCCTGGCCCAGGCTGCTCAGGGAGGTTCTTTAGGAGCTTCCCAACCCCACTTGGGCTCATCCCTGTGCCCCCTGAGCACCAGGAACCTGCTTTAGGGCTGGAGGAGCTCTGGACCTTCCTTCCCACCCCCATCACTGTGTGTTCCTCTGGTTCCACTGGCACAGGAGGAGAAACTCCTGGCCCAGGCTGCCCAGGGAGGGTTTGGAGGATCTCAGGTGGCTTCCAAAGCCACCTCAACACCTTCTTGTGCCCCCTCTGAGCACCAGGAACCTGCTTTAGGGCTGGAGAAGCTCTGGAGCTTCCTTCCCACCCCCATCCCTGTGTGATCCTCTGGTCCCACTGGCACAGGAGGAGAAACTCCTGGCCCAGGCTGCCCAGGGAGGCTCCTCAAGAGCTTTCCAACCCCACTTGGGTTGCCCTGATGTGTGGAGAACCTCCTTTGTCCCTCCCTTTTCCCCTCCTCACCTGGTTCTGTGTCCTCTGCTGGGCTCTGAGCCACCTCCTCAACCTTCTCCAACGCTTCTTGCTCCGTGCTTGGCCTCAGCTCTTCCCCTTGGGTGGGCTCTGGGGGGCTTTGCCCCTTCTTGGGGGTCTCAGCAACCTCCACAGGGCTCAACCCTGAAGGAGAGAAGCCCACCATCAACCCATGGCCAAGTTCAACCTTGTCCTGCTGCTCTGGCTACGTGGCCCCCAGCTCAAGCCCCAGCTTCAGTGCCTCCCCCTCCTCCAATTCCCCCCTTTACCTGGAGTCTCTGCAGAGGCCCCTCTGGCTCTGGGGACAGTGGCACCTGCCAGGGGACTGTCCCCCAGCTCCATCTCCTCACCCCAGTCCCAGACAGGCTGGTGACCCCCCAGGGGGGAAAAGGGGCTGGGGGGACTCTTGGGACCCCCCCCCTTTCCCCCCTCAGCTTTGGGACTTGGAGCCTGCCTGGCTTTGGGGGCTTTGGGGGACGCACTGAGGGGTGCTCCAGCCTGGCTCCATGAGTTGGGGCTGCCACCTTCTTCCTCTTCCTCCTCCTCTTCCTCTTCTTCTTCTTCTTCCTCCTCACTCACATCCTCCCACTGATCCTCATCCTCCTCAGGGCTGCTGGGGGAGGGAGGGGGCTCTGTGATGGCTCTGCCTGTTGCTTCCTCCACCTGCAGCCAAGGGGTTGAGGAGGGATTTAGGGTGAAGGGGGGTGGTCTCAGATGGGTTTGGGGGGGCTGTTTCCCACTCCCCTCCCTCCTCCTCCTCACCTTCTGCCCCTGAGCTCCTTCTGCTGCCTCCTTCTCCTGCTCCCACCGGTCATCATGCATGCTGCAGGGGGAAAGCACAACCTCAGGAGCTCCCAGGGAAGCTTTAAACCCTTCCCTGGGGTGTGTGACCCCCCCTTTTCCCCTCCCTCACTGACCTATAGGCTTTGGGCCCTGAGCCCTGGCTGTGCCCACGGCCTCGTTTCCTTCTCTGGCCACGATGAGGAGCGAGAAACTCCCCAAAAGTCAAAGGTTTGGGGGGAGGGCGCCTGCTTTCATCCTCCCCCCTCGTCTCCAGGCTGGGAGGGGGCACAAAACCTTCTTTGAACCTATAGAAAACAACAGCAGAGGTCACAGAAGGACAGAATCACACCGTGGTGGGGGGTTGGAGGGACCTTTAGAGCTCATCCAGCCCAACAGCCCCCTGAAGAAGCTGCTTCCACCTAGAGGGAGGCACAGGAATGTGTCAGGGGGGTTGGAGCTCCTGAGGAGCCTCCAAAGCTTCCCTGGGCAGCCTGGGCCAGGAGTTTCTCCTCCTGTGCCAGTGGAACCAGAGAATCACACAGTGATGGGGGTGGGAAGGAAGCTCCAAGGGTCATCTAAGGCCAAATCTCCTGCTCAAGCAGGTTTTTCTCCATCAGGAATGAGGCCAAGTGGGGTTGGGAAGCTCCTGAGGAGCCTCCCTGGGCAGCCTGGGCCAGGGCTCAGCACCAAAGGAGCTTCTCCTCATGGTTCCAGTGCAACCAGAGAATCCCTTCAGAGCTCTTTAGACCTTGAAGAGCTTCTCCAGCCCTAAAGCAGGTTCCTGGTGGTCAGAGGGGGCACAGGAAGGTGTTGAGGTGGCTTTGGAAGCCACCTGAGATGCTCCAAAGCCTCCCTGGGCAGCCTGGGCCAGGGCTCCCTCAGCTCAGCACCTCCTGTGCCAGTGGAACCACACAATGGTGAGGGATGGAAGGAACCTCCAGCCCTAAAGCAGGTTCCTCATGCTCAGGGGGCACAAGGATGAGTCCAAGTGTGGTTGGGAAGCTCCTGAGATGCTCCAAAGCCTCCCTGGGCAGCCTGGGCCAGGAGTTTCTCCTCCTGTGCCAGAGGAACCAGAGGATCACACAGTGATGGGGGTGGGAAGTGAGCTCCAGAGCTCCTAAAGCAGGTTCCTGGTGCTCAGGGGGCACAGGGATGAGCCCAAGTGGGTTTGGGAACCTCCTGAGGAACCTGTTTCTCCCCTCCCCCAAGACTTTATGCTCCTTTCACCCCCCTCCCCTTCCCTTGGTGCCTGATGCCCAGAGGTGCCTTTTTCCCCCCTCCCCTCTCCTCCACCTCCCCACCAGCTGATGTTTCCTTCACTCTCCCCTTCCCACCTTCCTCTTAATTGTCCATGGGGAGAATCCCACCCTCTGTAGGAGTCCAGGAGCCCCCAAATTCATCCCCACACCCCCCCTTTCCAACCCCCCAGGCCTCAGCCCTCTCACATGCTGTCGGGTTTCTCGGCGTCCCACTCCCTTCGCCACTCCCCGCCGGGTTTTCTGTGTCTTGCCAACCTCTCCTGGTCAATCTCTTCTCTTTCTTTCTTCCACCTCATGTATTCAGCTCTTTCTCTACCAGTCATGGACAGTGTCATGTCCAAAGATCCCACCCCAGCTTTGGCTTTGCAGCGACGTCCCTACGACACAGCACGACATCACCGTGAACCCTCCTTCAACCCACCTCAACCAAGCAGCAGGATGAAAACCACCCTGAAATGAGACATAGGAATGAAAGGGAAGACCCTTCCCAATGGACATACTTGGCCCTGCCAGGTTTGATCCCTTTCCAGGCCAGTTTTGACCTTGGCAAAGTCGGGTCCCCCCCAGTTGCGGCCGTGGCGGCGACTCCCCTGGCGCCGTTGGGCAGCGGCGACGGGTCCCGAGCGACTTGGGTCATCCAAGAAGTTCCTCACGGGGTTCTTCTCGTGGAGCCCATCCTGGAGGCATGGAAACAAACATTGGGGAGGCTTGGAGGGAGCTTTAGACATCAGCCAGTGGATGTTCCTTGCTAAAAGAGGTTGGGAAGGAGGAGGGGGCAATGGGGTGAGGCTAAGTGGGGGTTGGGAAGCTCTTGAGGTGGCTTCAAAGTCTCCCTGGGCAGCCTGGGCCAGATCTCCTGCCCAAGAGGGTTCTCTTCCATGAGAAATGAGTTCAAGTGGGGTTGGGAAGCTCCTGAGATGCTCCACAGCCCATCTGGGCAGCCTGGGCCAGGAGTTTCTCCTCCTGTGCCAGTGGGACCAGAGAATCACACAGTGATGGGGGTGGGAAGGGAGCTCCAGAGCTCCTCCAGCCCTAAAGCAGGTTCCTCATGGTCAGAGGGGGCACAAGAAGGTGTTGAGGTGGGTTTGGAAGCCACCTGAGATCCTCCAAAGCCTCCCTGGGCAGCCTGGGCCAGGAGTTTCTCCTCCTGTGCCAGTGGAACCACACAATGGTGGGGTTGGAAGGAAGCTCTGGAGCTCCCCCAGCCCTAAAGCAGGTTCCTGGTGCTCAGGGGGCACAGGGATGAGTCCAAGTGTGGTTGGGAAGCTCCTGAGGAGCCTCCAAAGCCTCCCTGGGCAGCCTGGGCCAGGAGTTTCTCCTCCTGTGCCAGTGGGACCAGAGAATCACACAGTGATGGGGGTGGAAAGGAAGCTCCAGAGCTCCTAAAGCAGGTTCCTGGTGCTCAGGGGCCACAGGGATGAGCCCAAGGTGGGTTTGGGATGTCTCCAGAGCAGGAGCCTCCACAGCCCATCTGGGCAGCCCCTTCCAGTGCTCCCTCACCTCACAGACTCCTCCTTGTGTGCCTTTGGAAGCTCTGATGTTGCAGTTTATCCCCCTTGCCCCTTGTCCTATCCCTGAGCACAGCCTGGCTCCATCCTCCTGACACTTGGAGACATGGCTGAGCTCAGCCCTCAGGCTCCTCCTGCCCAAAGCTGCAGAGCCCCAGCTCCCTCAGCCTCTCAGCACAAGGCAGATGCTCCACTGCCATCACCTCAGAGCTCTCTCCAGCCCTTCCCTGTCCTTCCTCAGGGGGGTTTTTGCTCCCTCACCCTTTGGTTCTTCTCATACTCCGCGATCTTCTCCATCTCCTCGTTCATCTTCTCAATGTTCTGCCTCCTTCTCTCTTCCCACTCCTGGGGAGGACAAAACAGCTCCTTCTACTTCAAGACACCCCAAAACATCTGCTGAACCCTCTTTCCCTTCACCCCTTTTCCCCTCCTTCCAGGATCCACCCACCTTGGACTTTCTGTCTGGGCCACTCTCAGCCGCCGGCGCCGTGGTGCCGAAGCCTCGGCTCTGCTGCCGCTGGCCACGGCCCCCACGTTCCCCTGGGCTCACCCCTAAAAAGGGCTCTGGGGGCTCATCCCCTCGTGGGGGATGTTTGGGGTACCCTGAGCCACGAGGGGAGTGGCCATGAGCTGCTTTGGGGGTCCCCAAGTGCTTCTTCTCCTTGGCCACACGCTTCTCCTGCAGCGGGGAAAGACAATGGGGGAGGGTTCAGTCAGAGCACAACAACCCCCCTCCAAATCACCTTGAAACCCCCCAAAATCACCTTGAAGCCCCCCCAAAATCTGCCCCCCTCACTCACCCCAGGGGAAGGCACAAGCTGGACAGTCACAGCCAGGTTCTTGCCCACCCATCTCTTGTCCTGTTTGGTGTCAGGGGCTGGTCGTGCCCGGCGCAGCGCTGTCACAGCCACCCCCTCCTCTTCTGCCCTCTTCCTGTCCTCCTCGATCTCCTGTCACCATGGTGAGGTTTAGAGGGGGGGTCAAGGATGGGATTAACCCCCCCAAGCACAAACACACCCCCCTCATCCTCCTCCTGTCACCCCAAATGACATCAACCCCCCCCCACCTCTCCCTGAGCTGCTGTTAAGCTGCTGCGGGAGGATTAGTGGCCGTAAGCTCCACGTAGGAAGGATGGGGAAAGAAGAGGGGGGAGAGGAGGGGAAGGAGGGGTGAAAGAAGGGGTTGAAGGGGGGGAAAGGGAGGGGAAAAGAGGGGGGACAGGAGGCTGAGCCCCTTCTTGACACACCTGGTAACGTTTGATCAGAGCCTCGTTCTTCTTGCGCAGCGCCTCGATGCGTTTGTCCAGCTCCGCGTCCTTCTCCTCCTTCGACCTCAGGTCCAGGGCAGCTGCCTGAGGGTAGGGACAGGGGACACTGGGGAGCTTGGAAAAGACCCAACAAGTAGGGGAAGGGTTGAAGTTGGAGGGAATGTGGCCCTAAACACACTCAAACACACACACAAATAAACACAGACACGCTCGGTCCTGGTAGGGTCAGGACTTGGAGTCACAGCTCAGGATCTGACAGGGATCAAACAGCTCCTGGAGCTCAGGCACAGCCCCTGGAGCTCAGGCACAGCCCCTGGAGCTCAGGCACAGCTCCTGGAGCTCAGGCACAGCCCCTGGAGCTCAGGCACAGCCCCTGGAGCTCAGGCACAGCTCCTCCAGCTCCAGCACAGCCCTGACAAGGACTAACCAGCCCCCAGAGACTCAGTTCCAGCCCCTGGAGCTCCAGCACAGCCCTGACAGGGATCAAACAGCCCCTGGAGCTCAGTCACAGCCCCTGCAGCTCAGTCACAGCCCCTGCAGCTCCAGCACAGGATTGACAAGGACTAACCAGCCTTCAGAGACTCGGTTCCAGCCTCCACAGACTCAGTTCCAGCCCCTGGAACCACAGCTCAGGCTCTGACAGGGATCAAACAGCCCCTGGAGCTCAGTCACAGCCCCTGGAGCTCAGTCACAGGCTTGACAAGGACCAACCAACCTCCAGAGACTCAGCTCCAGCCCCCAGAGACTCAGTTCCAGCCCCTGGAGCCACAGCTCAGGCTCTGACAGGGATCAAACAGCCCCTGGAGCTCAGTCACAGCCCCTGGAGCTCAGTCAGAGCCCCTGGAGCCCCAGCACAGGCTTGACAAGGATCAACCAACCTCCAGAGACTCAGCTCCAGCCCCCAGAGACTCAGTTCCAGCCGCTGGAGCCACAGCTCAGACCTTGACAAGCACCAACCAGCCCCCAGAGACTCAGTTCCAGCTCCTGGAGCCACAGCACAGGCTCTGACAGGGATCAAACAGCCCCTGGAGCTCAGTCACAGCCCCTGGAGCCCCAGCACAGGCTTCACAAGGACCAACCAGCCCCCAGAGACTCAGTTCCAGCCCCTGGAGCCACAGCTCAGCCCCTGGAGCCACAGCTCAGGCTCTGACAGGGATCAAACAGCTCCTGGAGCTCAGTCACAGCCACTGGAGCTCAGGCACAGCTCCTCCAGCTCCAGCACAGCCCTGACAAGGACTAACCAGCCCCCAGAGACTCAGTTCCAGCCCCTGGAGCCACAGCACAGACCCTGACAGGGATCAAACAGCCCCTGGAGCTCAGTCACAGCCCCTGCAGCTCAGACACAGCTCCTGCAGCTCCAGCACAGGCTTGACAAGGACCAACCAACCTCCAGAGACTCAGTTCCAGCCCCTGGAGCCACAGCTCAGCCCCTGGAGCCACAGCTCAGTCTCTGACAGGGATCAAACAGCCCCTGGAGCTCAGTCACAGCTCCTGCAGCCCCAGCACAGCCCTGACAAGGACTAACCAGCCCCCAGAGACTCAGTTCCAGCCTCCAGAGACTCAGTTCCAGCCCCTGGAGCCACAGCTCAGCCCCTGGAGCCACAGCTCAGGCTCTGACAGGGATCAAACAGCCCCTGAAGCTCAGTCACAGCCCCTGGAGCTCAGTCACAGCCCCTGGAGCTCAGTCACAGCCCCTGGAGCTCAGTCACAGGCTTGACAAGGACCAACCAACCTCCAGAGACTCAGCTCCAGCCCCCAGAGACTCAGTTCCAGCCCCTGGAGCCACAGCACAGCCTCTGGAGCCACAGCACAGCCCCTGGAGCCACAGCTCAGACCTTGACAAGCACCAACCAGCCTCCAGAGTCTCAGTTCCAGCTCCTGGAGCCACAGCTCAGCCCCTGGAGCCACAGCTCAGGCTCTGACAGGGATCAAACAGCCCCTGGAGCTCAGTCACAGAACCTGGAGCCACAGCACAGGCTTCACAAGGACCAACCAGCCTCCAGAGACTCAGTTCCAGAACCTGGAGCCACAGCTCAGGCTCTGACAGGGATCAAACAGCCCCTGGAGCTCAGGCACAGCCCCTGGAGCTCAGGCACAGCCCCTGGAGCTCAGGCACAGCCCCTGGAGCTCAGGCACAGCTCCTGGAGCTCAGGCACAGCCCCTGCAGCCCCAGCACAGGCTTGACAAGGACCAACCAACCTCCAGAGACTCAGTTCCAGCCCCTGGAACCACAGCTCAGGCTCTGACAGGGATCAAACAGCTCCTGGAGCTCAGTCACAGCCCCTGGAGCCCCAGCACAGGCTTCACAAGGACCAACCAGCCTCCAGAGACTCAGTTCCAGCCCCTGGAGCCACAGCTCAGCCCCTGGAGCCACAGCTCAGGCTCTGACAGGGATCAAATAGCTCCTGGAGCTCAGTCACAGCCCCTGGAGCCCCAGCACAGGCTTGACAAGGACCAACCAGCCTCCAGAGTCTCAGTTCCAGCCCCTGGAGCCACAGCTCAGGCTCTGACAGGGATCAAACAGCCCCTGGAGCTCAGTCACAGCCCCTGGAGCTCAGTCACAGCTCCTGGAGCTCAGTCACAGCCCCTGGAGCCCCAGCACAGGATTGACAAGGACTAACCAGCCTTCAGAGACTCAGTTCCAGCCTCCAGAGACTCAGTTCCAGCCCCTGGAGCCACAGCTCAGCCCCTGGAGCCACAGCTCAGTCTCTGACAGGGATCAAACAGCCCCTGGAGCTCAGGCACAGCCCCTGGAGCTCAGTCACAGCCCCTGGAGCTCAGTCACAGCCCCTGGAGCTCAGGCACAGCCCCTGGAATTCAGGCACAGTCCATGGAGCTCAGGCACAGCTCCTGGAGCTCAGGCACAGCCCATGGAGCTCAGGCACAGCCCATGGAGCTCAGGCACAGCCCCTGCAGCCCCAGCACAGGCTTGACAAGGACCAGCCAGCCCCCAGAGACTCAGTTCCAGCCCCTGGAGCCACAGCTCAGGCTCTGACAGGGATCAAACAGCCCCTGGAGCTCAGGCACAGCCCCTGGAGCTCAGGCACAGCCCCTGGAGCTCAGGCACAGCCCCTGGAGCTCAGGCACAGCCCCTGGAATTCAGGCACAGCCCCTGGAGCTCAGTCACAGCTCCTGGAGCTCAGGCACAGCCCCTGGAGCTCAGGCACAGCCCCTGGAGCTCAGGCACAGCTCCTGGAGCTCAGTCACAGCTCCTGGAGCTCAGGCACAGCTCCTGGAGCTCAGTCACAGCTCCTGGAGCTCAGGCACAGCTCCTGGAGCTCAGGCACAGCCCCTGGAGCTCAGGCACAGCCCCTGGAGCTCAGGCACAGCCCCTGGAGCTCAGGCACAGCCCTGACAAGGACCAACTGGCCTCCAAAGTCACAGCTCAGTCTCTGTCCCCATCCTGTCCCAGTCCCATCCCAGTTTCGTCTCGTCTCATCCCAGCACTGTCCCAGCACCATCCCATCTCGTCCCAGTCCCATCCCAGTCCCATCCCAGTCCTGCCCCAGCTCATCCCAGTCCCGTCTCAGCTCATTCCAGTCTCGTCCCAGTCCCGTCCCAGTCCCGTCCCAGTCCCATCACCATCCCATCTCATCCCAGTCCCATCCCAGTCTCGTCCCAGTCCCATCCCAGTCCCGCCCCAGCTCATCCCAGTCCCATCCCATCCCAGTGCCGTCCCATCACCGTCCCAGTCCCATCTCAGTCTCGTCCCAGTCCCAGCTCATTCCAGTCCCGTCCCAGCTCATCCCAGTCCCGTCCCAGTCCCATCCCATCACCATCCCAGCTCATCCCAGTCCCCTCCCAGTCCCATCCCAGTCTCGTCCGAGTCTCGTCCCAGTCCCATCCCGTCCCGTCCCGTCCCGTCCCCCGGGCCCCGGCCGGGCCTCACCATGGCGGCGGCGGCAGCGTCCAGGCCCCACACCCGGCCCCGCCGCGAGCCCGCCCCCCCACTTCCGCTTCCGCCCGGGCCCGCGCCGGCCGCTTAAAAGGGCGATGGCCAAGGTGGGGCCCGCCGGGGGTCGCTCACGCGTGGGGCTGCCCCGTGTCCTCCCCCCACGCGCCGCCGTCCCGCGGCGCTGAGCACCGATGGCCTCGTGTCCCCTGTGTCCCCACACACGCGTGTGCCCACGACACCAGCCCACCCGTGTCCCCCCACGCGTGTCCCCTCTGTCCCCCCTGCGTGTCCCCACCCTGCCACCCCCCGTGTCCCCTCTGTCCCCTCACTGTGTCCCCACGCTGCCACCATCCCCCTGTGTCCCCTCTGTCCTCCCCGTGTCCCCTCTGTCCCCCTACCCGTGTCCCCACGCTGCCACTCCCTGTGTCCCCTCTGTCCCCCACTCGTGTGTCCCCACGCTGCCACCCCCCTGTGTCATCAGTGTCCCCCACCCGTGTGTCCCCACGCTGCCACCACCCCCCGTGTCCCCTCTGTCCCCCCTGTCCCCCACCCACGTGTCCCCACGCTGCCACCACCCCCCGTGTCCCCTCTGTCCCCCCGTGTCCCCTCTGTCCCCCACCCACGTGTCCCCTCTGTCCCCCCTCTGTCTCCCCACCCACGTGTCCCCATGCTGCCACCCCCTGTGTCCCCTCTGTCCTCCACTCGTGTGTCCCCACACTGCCACCCCCTGTGTCCCCTCTGTCCCCCACCCGCGTGTGCCCACGCTGCCACCACCCCCCGTGTCCCTCTGTGTCCCCTCTGTCCCCCCACCCCCGTGTCCCCTCTGTCCCCCCCCGTGTCCCCTCTGTCTCCCCACCCCCCGTGTCCCCTCTGTCCCCTCCCGTGTCCCCTCTGTCCCCCCACCCCCGTGTCCCCTCTGCCCCCACCCGTGTGTCCCCACGCTGCCACCCCCCGTGTCCCCTCTGTCCCCTCCCGTGTCCCCTCTGTCCCCCAACCCACGTGTCCCCTCTGTCCCCTCCCGTGTCCCCTCTGTCCCCCCGCCCACGTGTCCGTGTCCCAGCCGCGGCCCCTTTCCCGCGCTCCCCGCTTGGTGGGCGTGGCCAGAGGGGGAATGGGCGTGGCCAATGGGCGATGTGGGCGTGGCTCCGCCTTCGCCCCGCCCCCCGGCTGTCTCCATGGCAGCTGCGGCTCTGGCCGCGGCCGCGCGCGCTGATTGGCTGAGCCCGGGCTGGGCGCGCGCGCGCGGCGCCGGGGGGCGGGGCCTGGGGGGGGCGGCGGGGACGGGGATGGGGGGGGTGGGATGGGGATGGGGGGGGGTGGGGGTGATGGGGGGGGATGGGGGCAGCGGGGGCTCGTCCCTGCGCCAGAGCCTGTGGTGTGATCCATAGAGGGATCTAGAGCCAGGATCTATAGCTGGGATCTACAGCCAGGATCCATAACAGGACCTATAGTGGGATCTATAGCCAGAATCTACAGCCAGGACCTATAGTGGGATCTACAGTTGGAATCTGTTGTGGGATCTATAGCCAGGATCTACAGCCAGGATCCATAACAGGACCTATAGTGGGATCTATAGCCAGGATCTACAGCCAGGACCTATAGTGGGATCTATAGTTGGAACCTGTTGTTGGACCTATAGCCAGGACCTATAGCAGGACCTATAGGAGGACCTATAGTGGGATCTATAGCCAGGATCTACAGCCAGGACCTATAACAGGACCTATAGTGAGATCTATAGCCAGGATCTATAGATGGGATCTACAGCCAGGACCTATGGCAGGACCTATAGTGGGATCTATAGCCAGGATTTACAGCCAGGACCTATAGTGGGATCTATAGTTGGAACCTGTTGTGGGATCTATAGCCAGGATCTACAACCAGGACCTATAACAGGAACTATAGTGGGATCTATAGTTGGAACCTGTTGTGGGATCTATAGCCAGGATCTACAACCAGGACCTATAACAGGAACTATAGTGGGATCTATAGTTGGAACCTGTTGTGGGATCTATAGCCAGGATCTACAACCAGGGCCTATAACAGGAACTATAGTGGGATCTATAGTTGGAACCTGTTGTGGGATCTATAGCCAGGATCTACAACCAGGACCTATAACAGGAACTATAGTGGGATCTATAGTTGGAACCTGTTGTGGGATCTATAGCCAGGATCTACAACCAGGACCTATAACAGGAACTATAGTGGGATCTATAGTTGGAACCTGTTGTGGGATCTATAGCCAGGATCTACAACCAGGGCCTATAACAGGAACTATAGTGGGATCTATAGTTGGAACCTGTTGTGGGATCTATAGCCAGGATCTACAGCCAGGGCCTATAACAGGACCTATAGCAGGACCTATGGCCAGGGCCTATACCACAGACCTAAAGGATCTATAGGATCTATAACAGGATCTATAACAGAGCACCTACAGCATGTGTGCTTGTAGCTGTCACACCTACAGCCTGTGTCCCTGTAGCTGTCACACCTATAGCCTGTGTCCCTATAGCCGAGCCTCCTATAGCCCATGTGCCCTATAGCCCCTGTGTCCCCTCTAGCTCCTGTAGCCACTCTGTGTCCCCTATTGTCCCTGGAGAGCCTCTGTGTCCCCTCTAGCCCCTCTGTGTCCTCTATAGCCTGTGTGTCCCCTGTAGCCCCTGTATGTCCCCTGTAGCCCCCGTGTGTCCTCCATAGCCCCTCTGTGTCCCCTCTAGCCTGTGTGTCCCCTATAGTCCCTGTATGTCCCCTCTAGACTCTCTGTGTCCCCTGTAGCCCCCGTGTGTCCTCTATAGCCCCTGTGTCCCCTGTGTGTCCCCTCTAACCCCTGTGTGTCCCCCGTGTGTCCCCTCTAACCCGTGTGTCCCCTCTAACCCGTGTGTCCCCCCCTGTGTCCCCTCTAGCCCTTATAGCACCTGTAGCCCCTGTGTGTCCCCTCTAACCCCTGTGTGTCCCCCCTGTGTCCCCTCTAGCCCTTATAGCACCTGTAGCCCCTGTGTGTCCCCTCTAACCCGTGTGTCCCCTCTGTGTCCCCTCTAACCCCTGTGTGTCCCCCCTGTGTCCCCTCTAGCCCTTATAGCACCTGTAGCCCCTGTGTGTCCCCTCTAACCCGTGTGTCCCCTCTGTGTCCCCTCTAACCCCTGTGTGTCCCCTCTGTGTCCCCTCTAGTCCTTATAGCACCTGTAGCCCCTGTGTGTCCCCTCTAACCCGTGTGTCCCCTCTGTGTCCCCTCTAACCCCTGTGTGTCCCCCCTGTGTCCCTTCTAGTCCTTATAGCACCTGTAGCCCCTGTGTGTCCCCTCTAAGCCCTGTGTGTCCCCTCTAACCCCTGTGTGTCCCCTCTGTGTCCCCTCTAGCCCTCATAGCACCTGTAGCCCCTGTGTGTCCCCTCTAACCCGTGTGTCCCCTCTGTGTCCCCTCTAACCCCTGTGTGTCCCCTCTGTGTCCCTTCTAGCCCTTATAGCACCTGTAGCCCCTGTGTGTCCCCTCTAACCCGTGTGTCCCCTCTAGTCCTTATAGCACCTGTAGCCCCTGTGTGTCCCCCGCCTCCCCTGTGCCCCCCACATCTCCTGCATCCCCGGTGTGCCCCCCGCATCCCCCATGTGCCCCTCGCATCCCCTGTATCCCCTGCATCCCCCGTGTGCCCCCCGCATCCCGTGTGCCCCCCGCATCCCGTGTGCCCCCCACATCCCCTGCATCCCGTGTGCCCCCCGCATCCCCCGTGTGCCCCTCGCATCCCCTATGTGCCCCCCGCATCCCGTGTGTCCCCCACATCCCCCATATCTCCTGCATCCCCCGTGAGCCCCCCGCATCTCCTGCATCCCCTGTGTGTCCCCTGCATCTCCTATGTGCCCCCCGCATCCCGTGTGCCCCCCGCATCCCCTGTGTGTCTCCCGCATCTCCTGCATCCCCTGTGTGTCCCCCGCATCTCCTATGTGCCCCCCGCATCCCGTGTGCCCCCCGCATCCCCTGTGTGTCCCCCGCATCTCCTGTGCCCCCCGCCTCCCCCATGAGCCCCCTGCCTCCCCTGTATCCCCCGCGAGCCCCCCGCCTCCCCTCCGCATCGTCTCCGGCCGCTGCCCGCGGCTTCACCCCCGGCCCCGCCGGTTCCCGCACAGTCGCGCGCTCCGCTGGAGACAGCGCCGCCGCGGGCGCTGATTGGTGGAGGCGGAGGCGGCTCCGACCAATCAGAGCGCGGCGGCTGCGGTTGGGAGGGGAAGCGGGTGGGGGGGGGGGGGGGCGAGACCGGAGGGGGCTAAAAAGGGGGGCGGGGGCGGGGCCAGGGGTCAAAGGTCAAACAGCGGGGATTGGGGGGGTCCCGGTTCAATGGGGGGTGTATTGGGGGAGGGGGGGTGCGGGGGTGTCCCGGGTGCGGGGGTTTGGGGGGGGGGGCGTGGGAAAAGGGGGGGGGGATGCGTGGGAAAGGGGGGGGGGGTGCGTGGGAAAAGGGGGGGGATGCGTGGGAAAGGGGGGGGGATGCGTGGGAAAAGGGGGGGGATGCGTGGGAAAAGGGGGGTGGGGTGGGGAGGGGGCGTCGGCATCGCCTGGTTGGACCCTTCCCGCTGTTACCGGGGAGGCGGCGGCACCGAAACCTTCCCCTAGAAACGGGGGCGGCGGAGGCTGAGTGGCTGCGGCCCCCGCGAGACCCGCCCCCGGCACGTTGCGGGGTTTGGGGGGGGTGGGGGGGGGGGATCCCCGACGGCCGCACAAGCCCGAACTTGTCTGTTTTTGGGGAGGGGGGGGGGGGTCCGGGGGTGGTGACGTCACGGGAGGGGAGGGGTTCGGTGGTCAGAGCGGGGAGACCGAGCCCGAGCCGGTGCCGATCGCAGCTCCCGCCGCCCCGCACGGTTCATGCAGCTGCAGTGAGTGCGGGAGCCCCCACGCGTGATGGGGGGGGTGGGGGGGAAACGGGAGGGTCACGAGTGGGGTGTGGGGTGTGGGGGTGACCCCTCCCCACCCCATCACCCCCCATTCAGGGAGGGACGTGGGGGAAAAAGGGGGGTGCGGGGGTGTCACGAGTGGGGTGGGGTGCGGTGACCCCCCCCCCCATCCCGTCGTGGGGGGGTGAAGGGGACACGAGGGAAGTGACACATTGGGGGGGGGGTGTCGCGAGTGGGGTGTGGGGTGACCCCCCTCCCCTCCCCTAAACCCCCCATTCGGGGAGGGACGTGGGGGAAAAAGGGGGGTGTCACGAGTGGGGTGGGGTGCGGTGACCCCCCCCAATATCCCGCCGTGGGGGGGATGAGTGAAGTGACACATTGGGGGGGTGTCACGAGTGGGGTGGGGTGCGGTGACCCCCATATCCCACCGTGGGGGGGGTGAAGGGGACACGAGTGAAGTGACACATTGGGGGGGGTGTCACGAGTGGGGTGGGGTGCAGTGACCCCCCCCCACACCCCGTGTGTGTGGGGGGGTGGGACACGAGTGAAGTGACACAGGGGGGGGGCTCGTGGGGTGTCACGAGTGGGGGGGGACGTTTGGGGGGGTGACCCCCGTGGGCAACAGAGAGGGGGTTTGGGGGTGGGGGTCACCACGCGTGGATGAGGGGAGTGAGGAGATGGTTTTGGGGAGGGGGGGGAGTCCCCACGCGTGGGTTTGGCGTGGGGGGAGGTTTTGGGGTGTAGGGGGGGGTCGCGGTCGCTGCCGTTCGCGTTTGTTTACAAACACCACCCGCAAAGGCGCCCCCTGGTGGCCGCCAGCCGCCTTTCCCGCCACGCCGTGTTTGTGTGTGTGTGTCCCCCCCCCCAAAACCGAATCCCACCCACTCGTGTCTCTCTCCCCCTCCCCCCACAGAGCCCCCCCGGGCGCGATGGCCAGACCTCTACGGGAAGGGAGCCTCGGCGAGCCCCCAGCCCCGTTACCAGCCCACCCTGCCTGCGGGGGGGGGGGAAGGGGACGGAGGGGGGGGGCTTTACCTTTACCCCCCCCTCCCTTTACCCACCCCCCCACGTTTACACCCCCGTTTGAGCTGCGCCTGTCCCGGGGTTCCCCCTTCACCTCCTGCACCCCAAAACTTCAGCCTCTATCGCTGTGGGACACGTCGGGACCCCCCCGCTGCTACCCACGGTCAGTATTTGGGGAGGGGGGGTGGGGGGAAGACCCCTAAACCCTTCCCCCCCCCCATCCCTAATCCCCCACCCCAACGTGTTGCTTGAGGGGGTGGAGCCTGTTCTGGCCACGCCCCCTTCCCCTAAACCACGCCCCCTCCTCTCAAACCACGCCCCCTTCACTAGACCACGCCCCTTTTCTCTCCCCCCTCCCCAAAAATAGATGAAGCTGAAACTCACGAGGGTCCTTCCCCAAATGGGGGGGCTCTGGTGGGGGGGGGACGCCCCCCACAGCCCCCCCAAGGCTTGGAGCAGGAGCTGGGAGCTCGGCTGCGCCTCCTGGGTGATGCTTTTCAGCAGACCTACGAGCAACAGGTGATTAAAAAGGGGGGGACACCCCGAAATTGGGGAGGGGGTACCTTAAAATAGGGGAGGGGGCACTTGGGGGGGGGTGGGAGAGAGTAAAAGCCACACAGAGACCCCCGACAAACGCAGGTGGTGTTGCCCCCTTGGTGCTGGGAAAGGGGGGAGGGGTGTTTGTAGGGGGGTGGCACCCCGAAATTGGGGAGGGGGGTACTTGGGGGGGGGTGCTGGAGCACCCTAAAATCTGCCCAACCCCCCCCCACACTCAGTGTTAGCCCCTGGCTGCTGGTTATGGGGGGGCAGTGGATGTTTTGGGGGGCTCTGGGGGTGAGGGGTCTGTTATGGGGGGGCAGTGGCTGTTTTGGGGGGCTCTAGGAGTGAGGAATCAATTATGGGGGGGCAGTGGTGTTTTGGGGGGCTCTGGGGGTGAGGGGTCTGTTATGGGCTGGGGGTGCAGTGTCTGTTTTGGGGGGCTCTGGGGCTGAGGGGTCTGTTATGGGCTGGGGGGCTCAGTAGCTGTTTTAGGGGGCTCTGGGGGTGCAGTGGCTGTTTTGGGGGGCTCTGGTGGTGAGGGGTCTGTTATGAACTGGGGGGCTCAGTAGCTGTTTTGGGGGGCTCTGGGGAGCCAGTGTCTGTTTTTGGGGGGCTCTGGGAGGGAGGGGTCTGTTATGGAGTGGGGAGCAGTGGCTGTTTTGGGGGGCTCTGGGGGTGAGGAATCAGTTATGGGGGGCAGTGGCTGTTTTGGGGGGCTCTGGGAGGGAGGGGTCTGTTATGGACTGGGGGACTCAGTAGCTGTTTTTGGGGGGCTCTGGGGAGCCAGTGTCTGTTTTGGGGGGCTCTGGGGTGAGGGATCTGTTATGGAGTGGGGAGCAGTGGGTGTTTTAGGGGGCTCTGGGGGTGAGGAATCAGTTATGGGGGTGCAGTGGCTGTTTTGGGGGGCTCTGGGGGTGAGGGGTCTGTTATGGGCTGGGGGGCTCAGTAGCTGTTTTGGGGGGCTCTGGGGAGCCAGTGTCTGTTTTGGGGGGCTCTGGGAGGGAGGGGTCTGTTATGGAGTGGGGAGCAGTGGCTGTTTTGGGGGGCTCTGGGGGTGAGGAGTCTGTTATGGAGTGGGGGGGGCAGCGTCTGTTTTGGGGGGCTCTGGGGGTGAGGGGTCTGTTATGGAGTGGGGGGCCAGTGTCTGTTTTGGGTGGCTTTGGGGGGCGTAGTGGCTGGCTGGGGGGGCAGTGGATATTTTGGGGGGCTCTGGGGGTGAGGAGTCAATTTTGGGGGGCAGTGGCTGTTTTGGGGGGTGTGGGGGTGAGGGGTCTGTCATGGGCTGGGAGTGCAGTAGCTGTTTTGGGGGGCTTTGGGGTTGAGGGGTCTGTTATGGAGTGGGGGGGCAGTGGCTGTTTTGGGGGGGGTCTGTGGGGGTGTCCAGAGGCTGTTTTGGGGGTGTCCAGAGGCTGTTTTGGGGGTGTCCAGAGGCTGTTTTGGTGGGGGGGTCCAGAGGCTATTTTGTGGGTCTGGGTGTCAGTTATGGGCTGGGGGGGAAGAGGCTATTTTGGGGGGCCAGAGGCTATTTTGGGGGGGTCTGTGTGGGTGTCCAGAGCCTGTTTGGGGGTGTCCAGAGGCTGTTTTGTGGGTCAGGGTGTCAGTTTTGGGCTGGGGGTCCAGAGGCTGTTTTGGGGGGGTCTGTGGGGGGGTCCAGAGGCTGTTTTGGGGGTGTCTAGAGGCTGTTTTGGGGGTTCCAGAGGCTGTTTTGTGGGTCTGGATGTCAGTTATGGGCTGGGGGTCCAGAGGCTGTTTTGGGGTGGGACAGAGGCTGTTTTGGGGGTGTCCAGAGGCTGTTTTGGGGTGTCCAGAGGCTGTTTTGGGGGTTCCAGAGGCTCTTTGGGGGGCTCCAGAGGCTGTTTTGTGGGTCTGGGTGTCAGTTATGGGCTGGGGGTCCAGAGGCTATTTTGGGGGTGTCTGTGTGGGTGTCCAGAGGCTGTTTTGGGGGTTCCAGAGGCCGTTTTGGGGGTTCCAGAGGCTCTTTGGGGGGCTCCAGAGGCTGTTTTGGGGCTCTGGGTGTCAGTTATGGGCTGGGGGTCCAGAGGCTATTTTGGGGGTGTCTGTGTGGGTGTCCAGAGGCTGTTTTGGGGGCTCCAGAGGCTGTTTTGTGGGTCTGGGTGTCAGTTTTGGGCTGGGGGTCCAGAGGCTGTTTTGGGGGTGTCTGTGTGGGGATCCAGAAGCTATTTTGGGGGTGTCCAGAGGCTGTTTTGGGGGTTCCAGAGGCTGTTTTGTGGGTCTGGATGTCAGTTATGGGCTGGGGGTCCAGAGGCTGTTTTGGGGTGGGACAGAGGCTGTTTTGGGGGTGTCCAGAGGCTGTTTTGGGGGTTCCAGAGGCTCTTTGGGGGGCTCCAGAGGCTCTTTTGTGGGTCTGGATGTCAGTTATGGGCTGGGGGTCCAGAGGCTATTTTGGGGGTGTCTGTGTGGGGGTCCAGAGGCTGTTTTGGGGTGGGACAGAGGCTGTTTTGGGGGTGTCCAGAGGCTGTTTTGGGGTGGGACAGAGGCTGTTTTGGGGGTTCCAGAGGCTGTTTTGGGGTGTCCAGAGGCTGTTTTGTGGGTCTGGGTGTCAGTTATAGGCTGAGGGGTCCAGAGGCTGTTTTGGGGGGTGTCTGTGGGGGTGTCCAGAGGCTGTTTTGGGGGTGTCCAGAGGCTGTTTGGGGGTTCCAGGGGCTGTTTTAGGGGGTTCCAGAGGCTGTTTGGGGGTGTCCAGAGGCTGTTTTGGGGCTCTGGGTGTCAGTTATGGGCTGGGGGTCCAGAGGCTATTTTGGAGGGGTCTGTGGGGGGTCCAGAGGCTGTTTTGGGGTGGGACAGAGGCTGTTTTGGGGGTTCCAGAGGCTGTTTTGGGGTGTCCAGAGGCTGTTTTGGGGCTCTGGGTGTCAGTTATGGGCTGGGGGTCCAGAGGCTATTTTGGAGGGGTCTGTGGGGGGTCCAGAGGCTGTTTTGGGGTGGGACAGAGGCTGTTTTGGGGGTTCCAGAGGCTGTTTTGGGGTGTCCAGAGGCTGTTTTGGGGCTCTGGGTGTCAGTTATGGGCTGGGGGTCCAGAGGCTATTTTGGAGGGGTCTGTGGGGGGTCCAGAGGCTGTTTTGGGGTGGGACAGAGGCTGTTTTGGGGGTTCCAGAGGCTGTTTTGGGGTGTCCAGAGGCTCTTTTGTGGGTCTGGGTGTCAGTTATGGGCTGGGGGTCCAGAGGCTATTTTGGAGGGGTCTGTGGGGGGTCCAGAGGCTGTTTTGGGGTGGGACAGAGGCTGTTTTGGGGGTTCCAGAGGCTGTTTTGGGGTGTCCAGAGGCTCTTTTGTGGGTCTGGGTGTCAGTTATGGGCTGGGGGTCCAGAGGCTATTTTGGGGGTGTCTGTGTGGGGATCCAGAAGCTATTTTGGGGGTGTCCAGAGGCTGTTTAGGGTGTGACAGAGACTCTTTTATGTCTCTGGGTGTCAATTCCAGCCTGTGCAAGGGGCCAACAACAACTCCTGATGCTGTGTGTGGCTCCAACGTCTATTTTTTTGGGGGGGTGGGCAAGGTTGGGCACCCCCTAATCTACCTCCCAGCCCCTCCTCAAGCACAACCCAGCCTCGGGGAGGGGGGTCGGTTTGGGTTTGTTTGCAGGCTCGTGCTGAGCCAGGCGCTGACTCACAGCCTATAAATAGCAGCGAGGGGAAGGGGCGGGGAGAAAGGGGGGGGGGGTGGATTTTGGGGGCGGTTTGAGACAGCAAAAGGTGGTTTTGGGAATTGAGGGGAGGGGAAAACTCACCCCCTAACCTTTCAGAAATCGTTGCTAACGAAGCTTTTGGCCGCAGGGGGAAGCTCGGGGTGTGTTTTGGGGTCACCTTTACCGTCTGCTCTGGCAGCTGTTGGGAGCCCGGTACGACCTGCAAGCAGCCAACTGAGCTCGACCCCAACCCAGGACACCAACACACCCCCTTCCCCCCTTTAAAAGAGGGGGGGCCCAGGGGTGTATCCTGACCCTCTCCCTCCCCCTTTAACCCCCAAAATGCTGCATCTCCCTGGGGGAGGGGGCATTAACCCTTTCCCTCCCTGGGGGAGGGGCATTAACCCTTTCCCATCCCTCCCCCCCCCCTTTTATTTCCCTATTTATTTAATTTATTGGGGGAGGGGGGATTTTGGGGGGACACCCTGGGTGTGTCTCAACCCCCCCCGTGTGAATTGACCCCCCCTTTTCCCCCTAAACAGCCCCCCACCTCCATAGGGGGCTGCAGACAGTAGCAATGTATATACTGTATATAAAGGGGGGGGTGTACATTATGTATAAGGGGGGGGCTGTATAGAAGTTGGGGGGCTGTATAGACGTTTGGGGGGGCTGTATAGAAGTGGGGGGGCTGTAAATAGGGGGGGCTGTAAATAAGGGGGGGCTGTAAATAAGGGGGGGCTGTATATGATCAGTGAAGTCTCTTTTGTACCTTTCTTTTCAATAAAAGGAGTCGAAGGAGAAGGGTGTGAATTGGGGGGGGGGGGAAGGGAGGGAGGTTTGGGGGTGCTGCAGGGAGGTTTGGGGGTGTCACAGCGTTTGGGGGGGCTCTCAGGGGATGTGGAGATGAAGGGGTGGGGGGGATGTGGGATTTGGGGGGGGTTCATGGGGTTTGGGGGGATGAAAAGGGGGGGCTGTGAAGTTTGGGGGGGCTGCAGGGGGAGGGGGGCTCATGGGGATTGGGCTGCAGAAGTGGGGGGCCACAGGGTTTGGGGGGCTCATGGGGATTGGAGGGGGGGCTACAGGGTTTGGGGGGGCTGCAGGGGCAGTAGGCCCATGGGATTTGGGGGGCTGCAGAGGGAGGGGGTCTCCTGGGGTTTGGAGGGGTCACAAAGGTTGGGGACCCTGGGGTTTGGGGGGGCTACAGAGGTTGGGGACCCTGGGGTTTGGGGGGCTGCAGGGGGAGGGGTCTCCTGGGGTTTGGGGGGGTCACAAAGGTTGGGGACCCTGAGGGTTTGGGGGGGCTACAGAGGTTGGGGACCTTAGGGATTGGGGGGCTGCAGGGGGAGGGGTCTTCTGAGGTTTGAGGGGCTGCAGAGGTTGGGGACCATCAGGTTTGGGGGGGCTACAGAGGTTGGGGACCCTGGGGTTTGGGGGGCTGCAGGAGGAAGAGCCTCCTGGGGTTTGGGGGGGTCACAAAGGTTGGGAACCCTGGGGTTTGGGGGGCTGCAGGGGGAGGGGCCTCCTGGGGTTTGGGGGGGTCACAAAGGTTGGGAACCCTGGGGTTTGGGGGGGCTACAGAGGTTGGGGACCCTGGGGTTTGGGGGGCTGCAGGGGGAAGAGCCTCCTGGGGTTTGGGGGGGGTCACAAAGGTTGGGGACCCTGGGGTTTGGGGGGCTGCAGGGGGAGGGGTCTCCTGGGGTTTGGGGGGGTCACAAAGGTTGGGAACCCTGGGGTTTGGGGGGGCTACAGAGGTTGGGGACCCTGGGGTTTGGGGGGCTGCAGGAGGAAGAGTCTCCTGGGGTTTGGGGGGGTCACAAAGGTTGGGAACCCTGGGGTTTGGGGGGGCTACAGAGGTTGGGGACCATCAGGTTTGGGGGGGCTGCAGAGGTTGGGGACCCTGGGGTTTGGGGGGCTGCAGGAGGAAGAGTCTCCTGGGGTTTGGGGGGGTCACAAAGGTTGGGAACCCTGGGGTTTGGGGGGGCTACAGAGGTTGGGGACCATCAGGTTTGGGGGGGCTGCAGAGGTTGGGGACCCTGGGGTTTGGGGGCTGCAGGGGGAGGGGTCTCCTGGAGTTTGGGGGGCTACAGAGGTTGTTTTTGGGGTGTTTCAGCATTGTGGGGGGCACATCCATGAACTTTAGGGGGGCTGCAGGGGGAGAAGATCCATGAGGTTTTGGGGGGAGGGTGCACATGGAGATTAGGGGGGGCTGCAGAGGTGGGTGTCCAGGAGTTTTTGGGGGTGCTGCAGCATTTGGAGGTGCCTGGGCTTTGTTGAAGAGGGGGATCCATGAGATGATGGGGTACAAGTCTCCCCCAAATTCCACCCTTACCACAAACTCCTTCAAAACCACTTTATTACCTCCAAACCTTCCTCCCCACCCCCCACAAACAGCCCAGGGGAGGGGATGGGCTGCACCTTGGGGAAGTTTGGGGGGTGGGAGAGGGATTTACCCCCCTCAAAATAGGGGGGTGAGGGAAGGATTTTGGGGGGAGGGGGGGTGTCAGTTGGGGCCCAACCGCTCCACGACGCCGTCGCCCTTGATGCCATCGAAGAAGAAGAAGTTGTTGTGGGGAGGGTCCCTCTGGGACAGAGCCTGGGGTGGGGGGAAAGGGGGCAAAACCCCCCCTTTCTAGGTTAATTCAGCCCCTTCCCTCCCCAAAAAGTGACAACAAGAGGGGTTTGGGGGGGTAAATTGAGGAGGGGGGGTTACCTTGACCACCTCCTGGGCCAGGACCCCACCGAGCACGGCACAGACTGGAGCCAGTTCTGAGAAGCAGTAGCTGGGGGTTGAGGGAAAGGAGGAGAAATTCAACCCCCAGCTGGTAAAATGCTGTTCCCCCACCCCTAAAAAACCCCAAAGCATTGAGGTTTTATCCCAAAACAGGGCTGTGTTCAACCACATCCCTCCCCTTCATATGCTGCTTGCTACTCCCTTCATAAACTGCTCCCTACCCCAGCATGGGGCATGTTGGGGGGACAAAAGGGACCCCCCCTGGGGTGAGAGGGGGGTTTGGGGGTACCCTGAGGACACTGAGGAGTCAACTTGGAGCTGGATTTGTCCTCAAGGTGGTGGGGAGGGAGGGGAGGGGGGTAAGAGGGGTCTGGGGGGTGCAGGGATGGGGGTTAGGGGGGCAAAGGGGGTGTGGGGGCTGTAGGGATGGGGGTAAGTGGGGTCTGGGGGCTGCAGGAAGGAGGGGAGGGGAGTAAAGGGGGGTCTGGGGGCTGCAGGGAAGGAGGGGAGGGGAGTAAAGGGGGGTCTGGGGGCTGCAGGGATGGAGGGGATGGGGGTAAGGGGGGGTCTGGGGCTGCAGGGATGGGGGGATGAGGTATGGGGGCTCTGGGGGCTGTAGGGATGGGGGTAAGGGGGGTCTGGGGCTGCAGGGATGGGGGTAAGGGGGTAAGGGGGGTCTGGGGGCTGCAGGGATGGAGGGGATGGGGGTAAAGGGGGGGTCTGGGGGCCGTAGGGATGGGGGTAAGGGGGGTCTGGGGGCTGCAGGGATGGAGGGGATGGGGGTAAGGGGGGTCTGGGGGCTGTAGGATGGAGGGGAGGGGGGTAAGGGGGGGTCTGGGGGCTGTAGGGATAGAGGGGGCTGTGGATAAGGGGTCTGGGGGCTCCAGGGATGGAGGGGGCTGTGAATAAGGGGTCTGGGGGCTGTCCCCCCCACCTGATGAAGTCATCTGGCAGCAGCTGGGTGCTGACCCCCAGGGACTCCAGGACATCATTGTGGAGCTGATCCAGCAGCTTCGAGTCCTTGGAGTAGGTTTGGGGTGAAGGATCCCGGTGGTTGAGGGTCCTGAACCTCAAAAGGACTGAGGAGAGACACAGAGAGAGGGGAAGAGAGATCAGGGGGTGAAGGACAGAGCCCTGAGCTCAAGGAGGGGATCAAGGGCATGGGATTGGGTTGTGGGGAGGAACCAGCCCATGGGCAGCCCCAGGCTGGGGCTGAGCTGCTGGAGAGAAGCTCCAGGAGAGGGACCTGGCACTGCTGGGGGAGCAGAAACTGCCCCTGAGGGGGCAAGAAGGGCAGGGGGAGCATGGGGGGGCATCAGGGTGTGGGCAGCAGGGCCAGGGAGCTTCTGCTCCCCCTCTGCTCTGCTCTGCTGGGGCTTCAGCTGGGCTCCTGGGGCCAGCTCTGGGCTGCCCAGCTCCAGAGGGACAGGGAAGGGCTGGAGAGAGGCCCAAGGTGCTGAGGGCACTGGGACATGTGTGAGCAGAGGGACCTGGGCAGGCTGCAGGGCTGGGCCAAGGGCAGGAGCTTCACCCAGAGCTACATGGGGGGGTGTCAGGAGCTTGGGGCAGCACTTGGTTGTCTCCAGGGACAGGACAAGGGCTGATGGGCACAGGCTGGAGCACAAACAGTGCCACTGAAACAGGAGGAGAAGCTCCTTTGGTGCTGAGCTGAGGGAGCCCTGGCCCAGGCTGCCCAGGGAGGCTTTGGAGGGTCTCAGGTGGCTTCCAAAGCCACCTCAACACCTTCCTGTGCCCCCTCTGACCACCAGGAACCTGCTTTAGGGCTGGAGAAGCTCTTCAAGGTCTAAAGAGCTCTGAAGGGATTCTCTGGTTGCACTGGAACCATGAGGAGAAGCTCCTTTGGTGCTGAGCCCTGGCCCAGGCTGCCCAGGGAGGTTCCTCAGGAGCTTCCCAACCCCACTTGGGCTCATCCCTGTGCCCCCTGAGCACCAGGAACCTGCTTTAGGGCTGGGGGAGCTCTGGAGCTTCCTTCCAACCCCACCATTGTGTGGTTCCACTGGCACAGGAGGAGAAACTCCTGGCCCAGGCTGCCCAGGGAAGCTTTGGAGGCTCCTCAAGAGCTTCCCAACCCCACTTGGCCTCATTCCTGTGCCCCCTGAGCCAGGGGAACCTGCTTTAGCAAGGGCTTGGGCTGGATGAGCTCTAAAGGTCCCTCCAACCCCTCTCCATGCTGTGACTCTGTGCAGGAGCCACTCCATGTGCTGGCCCCAGCCCAGGGAACCAGCAGCTCAGCTTTAGGAGCATCCCTGTTTGGGTGAGGAAACCAGATGTGGTGGTAAGGAGAAAGATCAGGACTGGAAAGCTTTACCTTGAGGGAGAAGATTGAGCCTTGGAGAAGGAAGATTTCCTACCTTGGAGAAGGAAATAGTCAGGTGTGGTTCGTTTCAGAGCTGCAGCCTTCTTGCCACTCCAGTCCACAGCCAGAGCTTCCCTCAGGCGACAGAAAACCATCCTCTGGGGGCACAGAGGGGCAAAGGGGGGGATTGGGGAGGGGGTTCCTTCACCCCTCTCTCCCTACCTTGATGCCAACCCTCCCCACTAAGGTTTAAGCTTTAAGGGAAGGCCTGAGCAGCCAGGCACAAAACCTTCAGGCTCAAGCTGACCTGAGGAGCCTTCAAGGCCTCAAAGGGGAATGGGAGGGGGGTGAAAGGAGCATAAACTCTTGGGGGAGGGGGGGAAACAGGAGGGGAGGGGGTTTAGGGAGGTTAAACTTTAAGGGGAAGGGGGTAAATATTCCCTCAGAGTGTGGAGGTGAGAGGGAGTTTGAAAGCAGGGGAGGAAAAGGGAGCTTGGAAAGGGATCCAAAGGAATTAGGAAGCTCCCCCCCAAACCCCTCCTCAAATAGCAGGAGGGTGACAGCTGGGTCTGGGGGGGATTCCCAAAGCTTCCTGAAGCTCTAACACCTCCCCCTCCCCTCCAAAACCCTCTGCCAGGGACACACAAAAGGGTGTTAAGCTGCTGGCTCAGCTGCCTGGGGATTTCCACTCCTCCCTGGGAAAGCAAAACAATGCCCAGGCCCCAAAAAGCTTCACCCCCTCCCCCAAGAGGCCAAAAAGTGCCTGGGAGAGGGAGCTCTGAGGCTGTTCCAACCACCAAAAACCAGTACAAGAGCATTTGATACTGGTAGAACCACAGAGGAGTCCAAAACTCACCTGGGATGGGAATAGAAACCAACCAGCTGGGGCTGAGCCAACCAGGCTTCCCCCCAAGCTGGTGTTTGGGGGCTCAGAGGGGTTTTTGCCCCCTCCCCACTCACCTTTTTGACCATGGTGGTCTCTGCTGAGCCAGGTTTGGCTTTTTTGCTGTCTCCATCTTCTGTTTCTTGGCTGACTTTGGCCACTTTGGTTTTCTCCCTGAGGAGAAGAAGGGAAAAGGATGAAGTTTGGGTGTGAGAAAGCCCCCAAATTGCTGCCATGACATGAGAGGGGGAAACTCTTCTCCCCCAACACCAAACCCCTCCAGGGGCCCAGTGGCTGGTTTTCCTCCCACCACTCCAACTCAACTCCACAAAGTCATGTTCCCCCAGGTCAGCAAAGGTGTAACCATGGTAGCCAAAGACATCCCCAGCAAAGAACTTGATGCTGTTCTTGTGGCAGATCTCGTTGATCTTCACCATCACATCCCTGGAGCAGCAGGTCAGGCACACCTAGGAACAGAAATTGGGGTGTTGAGGCTTTAAGCCTTCACCTCCTCATCCCTCCTCTTGGGGGTGAGATGCTCCTGGGGAAGGTTTGAGGTAGGATCAGGAGGGAAAGCAGCATCTCACCCCCCTCTTTCACAGGGGGGAATTCTCCAGGGGGGGATTAAGGAGCTCAGTGGATGCTGCAGATTCATTTGGGTGGGGGAGGATGAAGCTCCAGGAGCTCAGGGCAACATCATTGCCCTCAAGAGCTGCCCTGGGGCAGCCCATCTGTGGGAGCTGCAAGACCCAGCCACCACTTTCTTCCTCCTCCTCCTCCTCCTCTGGCTTTCAGGGGCAGGGAGGGACCTTTGAGGAATGGGGGAAGCTGCAGGGGCTGCAGCTCCTACAGCCACTGGAGGGAGAAGGGGAAGAGTTTGCAACTCAACCTGTCACCACGCAGAGTGGCTTTGTCTGGGCCAGGGTTTGGTGGTTGGGGGGTACAGGGGGGGTTTCTTTGAACACAAAGAGCTCCCAGAAGCTTCCCAAGGGTTAATGGCAGCCAAAGATGGAGCTGGGGCTCTGCAGCTTGGACAAGAGGAGCCTGAAAGGGGCTGCCCAGATGGGTTGTGGAGGCTCCTGCTCTGGAGACATCCCAAACCCACCTTGGGCTCATCCCTGTGCCCCCTGAGCACCAGGAACCTGCTTTAGGGCTGGAGGAGCTCTGGAGCTCCCTTCCCACCCCCATCACTGTGTGATTCTCTGGTCCCACTGGCACAGGAGGAGAAACTCCTGCTCTGGAGCCATCCCAAACCCATCTGGATGAGTCCCTGTGCCCCCTGCTCCAGCTGCTCCTGCTCTGGCAGGGGGGTTGCACTGGATGAGCTCCTCAGGTCCCTTCCAACCCTTGTGATCCTGGGCTTCTGTGACCCAGGCTGGAGCAGATCATGAGGAGCTGCAGCCCATGGGAAGGACCCACGTTGGAGAAGCTCCTGAGGGACTGTTCTCCCTGGGGATGTCCCACACTGGGGCAGGAGAAGCTCCTGAGGGACTGTTCTCCCTGGGGATGACCCACACTGGGGCAGGAGAAGCTCCTGAGGGACTGTGTCCCATGGCAGGGACCCCACACTGCAGCAGGGGGAGTGTGATGAGGCCTCTCTGCAGCAGCAGCAAAGCCCATCTGTGATGAACTGAGCACAACCCCCACCCCCTGTGCTGCTGTGGGGGGAAGGAAGGAGAGTCCTGGGCAGAGGGAGGGGTTGGTTTGAGGTTCAGGGTTTATTTCTCATCTCCCTGCTCTGCTGTTTCATTCCTAAACCAAACCTTTGCTCCCCAGCCTGAGTCTGTTCTGCCCCATGGCACCAGTTGCTGAGCCCCCCTCCCTGCCCTTATCTCCCCCAACCTCTCCTCTGGCCACTTGAGGAGTGACAGAGCTCCATGGGCATCACCCACCCAGGGCTAAACCCACCCCAGCACAGCACCAAAACTCCTGGCAGCTGCCCAGCAGAGAGGAGATGGAACAATGAAGTCACCAAGCAGCAAGATCCCTTTTCTCCTCCCACCTTTCTCTTCTCTCCTTCCCCCCCAGCCCAAGGTACCGCATCAAACTGGGTGAAGAACTCCTCAGGTTTGCTCTCCAAGCTCTCAGGGTCAGCTTTGACATCCACCATGGGATTGAGCTTCTGAGCCCTTTCCAGAGAGGCTTCAGCTCTGTTCCTCCCCAAGGAACCCCCAGGGATGAGGAACTGAGCTCTGGTGTCCTCTGCAGAAACCTGGGGTAGGGGGGAAAGGAGAGAGATGAAGCTTCCCACAGTGAGGGGGGGGGAAAGCTCCCCAGGGACAATTAGAGCAGGGTGGGAAGGGGAGAGTGAAGCAGGACACATCAGCTCGTGGGTGGGAGGTGAGCAGAGGGGAGGGGAAAAGGCACCTCTGGTTGGTTGATGCTGTTCCTCATCCCTCCCACAGCTCTGGGGCTCAGTTCTCTGAGCCCACAGCTCCCTCTTGTGCTCCAGGAGCAGACTGACCCAAAGCTGGGGTGAGAAGAGCTCAGAGCTCAGGGTGGGGGGGTTAAAACTCTCCCCCAAGAGCCTGGTGAAAGGTTTTGGGGGTCCACGAGGCTGGTGGCAGAAGGTTTGAGCCCCACAGTTGCTTCACAAACAGCCACCAGCTCTGGGTAAACAGGGGCAGGGGCTGTGCTGAGGGGGGACAGAGGGGTGGGGGAGCTGCTCTGGGGTCCCCAGGAATAAGGTGGCTGCTCAGAGCGAGGTGCAGCACCTCAGGACATCCAGGGGATCAGCTCCCCACAGGGTTTATTTCTCCTCAAAAGCAACAAGTCCTCCAGCATCAGCATCAGAGCCCAAGTAAGCAAAGCTGCCAACACCTCACCTGCTGATGATCCAGCATGGTCAAGCCCCTGACTCCTGCCAGGATAAGATTCTTTGCCACTTCTGATCCCAGACCCTTCATCCCCACCAGCAGCACCCGGGAAGCTCGTAACCTGGGACAGAAACAGTCCCTCAGCACCAAGGCCATGGCTGCAGCATCCCCCAAAGGGGCTGGGGTGAAAGGAAACAGGCCCTTGGAGAAGGGGGGAGGAAACATGGGGTGGGCAGGAAAGTCCCACTGTGAGAAAGGTTTGGGAGCAAAGGGAAAGCTGCAGGATGGCAAGAGTTGGGGGATTCAGGAGGAGTCCCAGGGAAAACACACTCAGGCAGGGTGGGTGAGGGGAGGGTGAGGTGGATGGAGAAGTGGCTGAAGGACAGAGCCCATGGGGGTGATCAATGGGATGGGAGGGAGTTGGGGGGCTGTGGGGTTCCACAGGGGTTGGTTTGGGGGTCACTCCTTCAGCATCTTCATCAAGCAGCTGGGGGAGGGGATGGAGGGAGCCTGGGGGAGTTCCCTGCTGGCACCAAACTGGGAGCACTGGTTGGGGCTGAGGGTCCTGGAGAGGAGAGGGGGGAAACAGAGAGAGGAGGAGGAATGGAGGCCCACTGGGATGGGGTTTGGGGGGTCACAGCTTTGGTGTCTTCATTGAGGAGCTGGGGGAAGGGGTGGAGGGACCCTCAGGGAGTTCCCTGCTGGTACCAAACTGGGAGCACTGGTTGGGTCAAGGGGAGCTGGGCACTGGGGATGGTGCTGAGGGGCTGCAAGGGCAGAGCCCTGCAGCCATGGGCAGCCCCAGGCTGGGGCTGAGCTGCTGGAGAGAAGCTCCAGGAGAGGGACCTGGCACTGCTGGGGGAGCAGAAACTGCCCCTGAGGGGGCAAGAAGGGCAGTGGCAGCCTGGGGGGGCATCAGGGTGTGGGCAGCAGGGCCAGGGAGCTTCTGCTCCCCCTCTGCTCTGCTCTGCTGGGGCTTCAGCTGGGCTCCTGGGGCCAGCTCTGGGCTGCCCAGCTCCAGAGGGACAGGGAAGGGCTGGAGAGAGGCCCAAGGTGCTGAGGGCACTGGGACATGTGTGAGCAGAGGGACCTGGGCAGGCTGCAGGGCTGGGCCAAGGGCAGGAGCTTCACCCAGAGCTACATGGGGGGTGTCAGGAGCTTGGGGCAGCACTTGGTTGTGTCCAGGGACAGGACAAGGGCTGATGGGCACAGGCTGGAGCACAAACAGTCCCATTGAAACAGGAGGAGAAGCTCCTTTGGTGCTGAGCTGAGGGATCTGGGAAAGAACAACCCCATGGACCAGCAGAGGCTGGGGAGTGAGCTCTTGTAGGGGAAAGGGAGCTGGGGGACTGCAGCGGGAGCCTGAGGCAGCAACAGGGGCAAGAAGGGCAGGGGGAGCCTGGGGGGGACATCAAGAGTGTGGGCAGCAGGGCCACGGAGCTTCTGCTCCCCCTCTGCTCTGCCCAGAGCTCTGTACTCCCCCCCTCCAAGCTCTCTTTACATTCAGGACTCTCCCCCAGCCCCCCACAAGCTCCTGTACACCCCTAAGAGCCCCTCCAGGACTGGGGCTTATAGGCCACGACCTCCCTGACCCCTCAGAGCCTATGGAACCCCCACAAGCTCCCCCCCAACCCCACCGCAGCGCCCCTCCAATCTCGACCAAAGCCCCTCCCCAAGGCCTCCTAAAGCACCTCCCACAGGGCCCCCACAAGCTCCTCCCGACCCCTCCAAAGCCTCCCATAAACCACTCCAACCCCCAGAAGCTCCTCCAAGACCCCCCCACGGCTTTATCGGCGCCCTACAGGGGCTGTGTGACCCCCACAAGCCGCTCCAGCGCTCCCCAGAGGCCTCGCAAGGCCCCTCCGAGCCCCCCTCAGGTCTCCCCCATTCAGCCCCTCACTAGGCCGCGGGGTCTCTCGAAGCCCCCACACTCCTTTTAGCCCCCACTGACCGCTTCTGAGCTTCCAGCCCCCAGAGGCGGATCTGGCGGTCGTATTGAGCCGCCTCCTCCTCGCTGAGCCCGCTGGGGTCGGGCCCCTCAGCTGCCATCCTTCCTCCTCCTCTTCCTCCCCTCAGCGTGGCGGCCCGCGCAAAACAGGGTGAGGGGCGTGGAACGATCGATTCCGTGGGGGGGGGGAAGAAAACCCCTCCTCCCGCAACTCAGCAACGCACACAGCAACCCCCCACTCTCCCAGCGGCTGTTTGCCTCCTCCCGTTTATAACGACGACGTTTGGCCCCGCAACGCTGGGCTTTGCGGGATCTCCGCGTCCACACGTTGAGTTACACATCCCCACCCCCCCCTCTCCATTCGAATGGACTCGCCCTACCCTCAACACCCCTCACTTCGTGTCTTCCCGCCCCTGGCGTCCCGCTTCGGCTCTTTCCGTCAGCGCTCGGCTGTTTTCCGGCCGCGCCGTGACGGGCGCTGCCTCGGCGCGGCTGCGTGCGGGCGGGCGCCATTTTGTGTTGCCCTGCCCGTTGGAGCGCGGGGGCGGGGCGGGCGGATAAGCTGAGCCGAGCCGAGCCGAGCTGAGCTGACCCCCCGCGCTGTACAGTGACTGTGCCCCACCCTATTCGCTCCCCCCACTCCGGATCCCCCTTTCCCACCCCCTCTCTCACCTCTTGCCCCCCCCCCCTTTCCCACCTCTCCCCTCCTCAAACCCCCTTCTCTCTTTTGCCCATGGCCGTGGAGAGCCCCAGTGTCCCCCCCCGCCGCCGCCGCTTCCCCCCCAAGCCCTCACTCCAACCCCCCTTCTCCGTCCTGCCACCACCACGACAGCGGCAGCTGCAGCCTCCCCCGGCCGCCGCTCCAACACCAACCAACACCACCACCACGGCCCGGACGAAAGGTCCAGTAACCGCCTCTCCCGAGAGCCTTCTCTGTCTGTCTCTGTCTGTCTGTCCGGCTCGCCGGACCAGGTTTGGGGAGGGGGGAGGTGAAGGGTGGGGTGGGTGGGTTGAGGGACGCGAGGGGGGAGGGAGCGATCGGTGGTCGTGAGGGGGGGGGGGGGGGGCAGGCGAGGCCTGAGGTGAGCGGAGCCAGGGCTTAGGCCTCATGTCTTTAACGGGGGGGTTTGGGGGGGTGTTTAGGCCTCGATTTGGGGAGGGGGAGAAGCGGGGTCAGAGGTAGGGCCACGGGGATTTTGGTGATGTGTGTGTGGTGGGGGGTTGTTTTGGGTAGAGCAGGAGGAGGAGGAGGTTGAGGCCTTGGCAGGCCCCTGAGGGCAGCGCAGGGGGAGGGGAAAGGGGGTGTCCAGGGGGGTGTGAGAGGACAGAGGGGTTGGAGGAGGGCCGAGGAGAGGGGTGGGGGGCTGTTAGGAGCTTTCCTCGTCAAGGTTGGGGGTGGGGTTCTGTGTCTTTTTGGGTGAGGGGGAGTTCCTTAATGAGGTCTTTAATGACGTTTTGTTTCTCCTTGGGGCAGCTCTTGGCCTCATTAACGTGTCCCCCCCCCCCCCCCTCCCCCCTTTCTCCCTTCACCCTCCTCCTCCCTTCACACCCTCCTCCTCCTCCTCCCCTTTCTATTTTCTCTTCCTGCTGCTCCTTGAAAAACCTTCCTGGTTTGAAACAGCACAGGAGGGTTGGGGGGGCAGTGGGCAGGGGGGAGTTTTGGGGGTGTTATAGCCTCTACCTCCCCCCCTTTCCCCTCTTGATAGGGAAAGGCTCGCTTCCAGTGCTGCCAGCTCTTAAAAGGTTGAATGTTTATCTCCTATAAACCCCCCCAGAAGCCTCATCTTTCCTCTGAAAACGTCTGTCAAAGCACTTTCTTCCCTTCCCCCTCCTCCAACATCACTTTAGCTGTTTCCTTTATCACCACTTGGTTTTCCCCATCTAGCCAGATTGGCCCCCCAAAAAAACCACCCCCCCACCCCACCCAAAATAAACAGCCCAAGACCTAGGAAAAGAACAAAAAGGGGGGTTAAAAAACACCCCAAAAAAGCTCCAATTGAGTGAGGTTTGGTGCCTTCCCACTCTCCTGGAGGGCAAGGTGTGCATCAGCATGCTTCTGCCTCTTGAGGTTTGTGTTTGCCATGTGAGGTTGGGTTGGTAAGTAAGCTCTTTAATTGAATAACTCAATCCCTTTCCCATCCCCACACTCTCCCCCCCCCTTTTTCCCTTCCTCAACTCCCCCTCCCCAACCACCACACCCCAAAATCATCCTTAGGTTCCCTTTCCCTGGGTTGACACTGTGTACAAACCAAGCAGATCCCTTTGTAATGACAGTGGTGAAACGTTTAAAAAGACCAAAAGAAAGTCACCAAAAGCACACAGTTGACTCCCAGAGATGCCTGTTGTGACCTTGAAGTAGCACCTGAAATGCCTTGTTGAGGTGGGGGAAGAAAAACCCCCTCAACTCTTCTTTTAACCCCCTTTGGGTGCCACCTGGGCACAGGGGTGTGTGTGGATCCTTTTGTCTTCAGCCTCCATCCTCATTCCCATTGGGTTGACTCTAAAAAGAGACAGTTGGGAAAGGTTTTTTTTTTGGTTAAAAACAACAGAGTTGTGTCAAAAAGAGGTGGCAAAAGCACCAATGTCATCACACAAACCCCCCTCCCCATCCCCTCTGCACTCATGAGTGGTGAAATGGAAGTGGTGATGTACAGTGGCAAAGCACCCAGGTTGTAACAAACCTCCCTCAGCTTTTTCCTTCCCTTTTTGCTTTTCCTCTCCCCCCCTCCTCTCTCTGTTGTCCCTCAGGTGCAAGGAAAAAGCTCCACTTTTTGGTTCCCCCCTCTCCTTTTGTAACATGCTTCAAGCCCAAAGGAACAACACGGTGCACAGTGGTACCTCCCCCTCCCCCCCCTTCTTTCAAGCCAACTGATGTTCTTGGGTTCTTTCTTTCTTTGGACACCCCAAAAACACACACTTTAGAGGCTTTTTTTCATCCACTTTATGTTCTCAAGTGGCATCAAACCCCCCCAAACCCCCCAGTGTTACCTCTAAGCACTGCTCCAGGGATGGTTTTGCTCCCCCCCCCCTCTTGTCTTTACTCCCTAAAAAGAAGCAAGAACAAGGTGTTTCCATCTGCTTAAGCTGTCAGATAACTCAAGCACTCCCTCTGGCAAGGGTCTGTCAGACATTTACTTGCATTCCAGGGGCTGGGGGTGGTTCATACAAGACCAAGGGTTGTGGTGTCTCCTCTCCCTTTCTCTCACTGCTCTTCACTGGTTTGGATGGGGACCCTTGAACTTAACCACGAGCCCATCAAACTGAGGTGACTCCAATGCCCTGTGAGCCATCAGAGCTTGAGAACTTCACTGCTCTGGCCATGGTTTTGGTTCAGGGGGAGAAGAACCTCTGGTAGCATCATTTTCCCCTCCCCCCTCTCTCTGATAGATTCAGTTCTGGTGTTGGTGCTGCCCTTAAAAGAACCCAAACTCCCCTTCAAACCCAAACTGACCTCTGGTTGCCCCCTGCTTGGGGCAGACACAGGGGAGTGTTTGACCCAGAGGACTTGGAAAGGGTGTTAGAAAAAAGCAAGATGAGCTGCTGGAAAGCTTCTAGGTTCCTTTTTTACCCTCCCCCCTCTCTCTCCTTTTTGGGAGGGGGGTAGAAAAGGGACCCTTTGGGGTTTGCAGGGCCAGGCTGACAGGAGCCAGTGGCTGCTTCTGATCTGAGCCATGGTTTGGGTTTAGTTAAACATTAGCAGGAGGAGTCAGACTCGTGGGGCAGTTTGGGCTCAGCCTCCTCCTGCTCAGGATTTGCTCAGAGAGCTCTGGGTTTCTTCACCCTGGGAAGGTTCAGGCAGGTTGTTTCACCATCAGTTCAGTCAGGGTGGGAGCAAAGCAAAGCCCCTGCCTGGAATGAGCTTGGGTTTAGCAGGGAAAGGGGGTTGGTTTTGCTTTCTGAGGATGGCTTTGTTCTGCTGAGGCTCCTGGGGTCAAGCCAGGCTTTGTTAGGGAGGCTTAAAGAAAGGGCTGAAGCAAATCCCAGGAACCCCCTCCAGGGTGTCTTTTCAGCAGGAGAGGAGAGGAGAGGAGAGGGGAGAAAGGGAAAGAAAGGACAGGAAGAAAGGGATAGGAAAGGAGAAAATGGAAAGGAAGAGGAAAGGAGTGAAGGAAAGGGAGAGGAGAGGAGAGGAGAGGAGAGGAGAGGAGAGGAGAGGAGAGGAGAAAATGGAGAGGAGAGAAAGGAAGAAAGGAAGAGGAAAGGAGTGAAGGAAAGGAAAGGAAGAAGGGGAAAGAAGAAAGGAGAGGGAGAGGAAAGGAGAAAAGGGAGAGGAGAGGAGAGAGGAGAAGAGAGAAGGAAAGGAGGGAAAGGAAAGGAAAGGAAAGGAAAGGAAAGGAAAGGAAAGGAAAGGAAAGGAAAGGAAAGGAAAGGAAAGGAAAGGAAAGGAAAGGAAAGGAAAGGAAAGGAAAGGGAGAGGAGAAAGGGAAAGAGAAAGGGAAAGGAAAGGAGAAAAGGGAGAGGAAAGGAGTGAAGGGAAAGGGAAGGAAAGGGGAAAAGGGAGAGGAAGAAAGGGAAAGGAAAGGAGGAGGGAAAGGAAAGGAGAGGAGAAAAGGGAAAGGAAAGGAGAAGAGAGGAAGAAAGGGAAAGGAAAGGGAAGGGAGAAAGGGGAGAGGAAAGGAAAAGGAAGGGAAAGGAGAAGAGGAAAGGAAAGGGAGAGGAAAGGAAAGAAAGGGAAAGGAAAGGAGAAGAGAGGAGAGGAATAAAGGGAAAGGAAAGGGAGAGGAAAGAGTAGGGAAAAGGAAGGGAAAGGAGGAGAGGAAAGGAAAGGGAGAGGAAAGGAGGAAAGGGAAGGAAGTAAAGAGAAGGAAAGAAAAGAGATTAAAGAGAAGCAGGAAAGGAAGAAGGAAGGAAAGAAAGGAGAAAAGTGAAAGGAAAGAAAGAGTAAAGAAAAGGGAAGGAAGGAAAAGAATAGAGAAAGGAAAGAGAGAAAAGAGAAGGAAATGGAAAGGAAAGGCAAGTGGAGGTGATTTCTCATTGCCAGGAGTCCCAAGCTGAGGGCCAGGAGGGTTCCCTTCTGTGCTCACAGCAGCGATTTCAGACACAGCAGGAGGAGGATTTGCCCCTGTGACAGCCCAGAGAGAGCTCTGAGCACCTCTCCCTTATCAACTGGTCTACCCTGAGGTCTGTAGAGCACTGATAAACCTTCAGGAGTCCTGCCCTGAGTGTCTGAGGCAGCCCCTTTGCCTTCAAAGCCAGGCTTTATCCCTTGATTGATGGGTTTCCCCTTTGCTCTGAAGGAATCTGGTGTGTTTTGGTGAGAGGCCAGAGCTTGCTGAAGGGTTCCTGATGCTGCTTCCTCCATGGTTTCAGTGCTGGAGGGTTAATTGTGTGCTGAGGAACCTTTAGCTGAGGGTCAGGATTGCTCTGAAAAGCTTGGCCTGGTGTCTCCAGGAGGGAAAACCACCTGTGTGTCTAAACAGAGCTCTGAGCAGCACATGCCCTGACCTAGGTGGGACCTGCTTGAGCAGGAGAGTTGGGCTGGGTGAGCTTTTGAGGTCCCTTCCACCCCCCAGCACTCTGTGATCCCTCTGTCCTGTCATACAGAGGGAGCTGGGTTTAAATCCCCTGCTCTAAACCAGCTTGGGGAGGGTTGGTTTCAACTGGGACCATCTGCTTGTGCAAATAACAAACCCAAACCCACTCCCTCTTTTAAACAGACCCTTCCTCAAGCTCAGCCAGTTGGTTTCCAGCTCAGTTTCAGGTTTCTCTTGCTTCTACCCCACGATTTCCAGCTCAGTTTGAGGTTTGTCTTGCTTTTACCACACTTAAGAGTTGAATTTGCTGTGGGATCAGTCTCCCCCCTGCCCCAAACCCCACCACAGACTCACACCACACTGCTAAACAGCCACCTTTGGGGCTCAGCACCAGGCAGAAGGCTGTTTTCTCCAAGTCCCTACCAAAGATTTCCCTTCAGATCACCTGAAATTAGAAGCCTGAGGTGAAATCATCAGAGAATGGGTTGGAAAAGGACCTTTAGAGCTCATCCAGCCCCTGCTCAAGCAGCTTCCCCTGGCTCAGGAATGTGTCCAGGTGGGTTTGGGAAGCTCTTGAGGAGCCTCCAAACCCTCCCTGGGCAGATTTGGGACTTCCAGAAGGTTCCAGGGAGGAGCAATAATGTCTTGAGTAGATCTTGAGTAGGTCATAGGACTGTTGAGGTTGACAAAGACCTTTAAGGTCCTCAAGTGCAACAGTGAAATGAGCTGCAGTGACCAGTAAATCCAGTGTCATTTGTCACTTCCTACAAAGCCTCAGCTGCTTAAACCCACCTGAATTGTTTGAAGGTCATCTTGGCATCCCTGTGCTCCTCTTCCAAGCAAAGAAACCCCAACCCACCAGCAAAGCTTTGTGCAGGTGTATTGAGGAAGGCAAGTGGAGGCACTTGGATCTGGGAAAGAACAACCCCATGGGCCAGCAGAGGCTGGGGAGTGAGCTCTTGTAGGGGAAAGGGAGCTGGGGGACTGCAGGGGGAGCCTGAGGCAGCAACAGGGGCAAGAAGGACAGTGGCAGCCTGGGGGGGCATCAGGGTGTGGGCAGCAGGGCCAGGGAGCTTCTGCTCCCCCTCTGCTCTGCTCTGCTGGGGCTTCAGCTGGGCTCCTGGGGCCAGCTCTGGGCTGCCCAGCTCCAGAGGGACAGGGAAGGGCTGGAGAGAGCTCTGAGGTGATGGCAGTGGAGCATCTGCCTTGTGCTGAGAGGCTGAGGGAGCTGGGGCTCTGCAGCTTTGGGCAAGAGGAGCCTGAGGGCTGAGCTCAGCCATGTCTCCAAGTGTCAGGAGGATGGAGCCAGGCTGTGCTCAGGGATAGGACAAGGGGCAAGGGGGATAAACTGCAACATCAGAGCTTCCAAAGGCACACAGGGAGGAATCTGTGAGGTGAGGGAGCACTGGAAGGGGCTGCCCAGATGGGCTGTGGAGGCTCCTGCTCTGGAGACATCCCAAACCCACCTTGGGCTCATCCCTGTGTCCCCTGAGCACCAGGAACCTGCTTTAGGGCTGGAGGAGCTCTGGAGCTTCCTTCCCACCCCCATCACTGTGTGATCCTCTGGTTCCACTGGCACAGGAGGGGAAACTCCTGGCCCAGGCTGCCCAGGGAGGCTTTGGAGGCTCCTCAGGAGCTTCCCAACCCCACTTGGACTCATCCCTGTGCCCCCTGAGCATGAGGAACCTGCTTTAGGGCTGGAGGAGCTCTGGAGCTTCCTTCCCACCCCCATCACTGTGTGATCCTCTGGTTCCACTGGCACAGGAGGAGAAACTCCTGCTCTGGAGCCATCCCAAACCCATCTGGATGAGTCCCTGTGCCCCCTGCTCCAGCTGCTCCTGCTCTGGCAGTGGGGTTGCACTGGATGAGCTCCCCAGGTCCCTCCCAACCCTTGTGTTCCTTTGCTTCCTGCTGTTTTACCCTTAACAAAGGTGCTTTTCTTTGACCAAGGGGTTGTTGCCATCTCCAGGTTCCAGCTTTGCCCTACTGCTGAGCTCACAGCCCAGCCAGCAGCAGGGCTGGGATCATCCCCTGTAGATGAGGAGGAGCAGGAAGGATGGCAAAGGCCCCAAGATGAGTCTTTTCCACACCCTCTGCAGCTACTTCACAGCTGGGGCTCCTTCCCTGTGCACCACCACAGTGAGCAACCCCCTAGAAATGCACAACCTCACTTCTAACTCTTCCTTCAGGGTCCCTTTCAGGCATCTTGAACTCCCCAAACATCAAATTCTCTCTTAAAACCCTTCAGCAAGCTCCATGCTTCCAGAATTGCCCCCCACAGCACCTTCCCAGCACTGAAATCAACCCCTCCAAGGGGTTGCTGTGGCATGTTTCTGTCCCCAGCTCACTCAAATCCAGCACAAGTGGAGTTGGGAAGGAGGGGGAGATGATGCTGCCTGTAGGAAGAGGTTACTTGGTGTCTAAACATCACTGTCAGGGTCATTTCTCAGGCTTCTGGTTGTGATTGGATCAGTCACCTTCATCTCAGCAGCTCACAGGTCCTCCTGGCACCTCAACCTTGTCCCATCTCCTGGTGCTTTGCAGCAGCAGCCCCACTTGTTGTTCTTGGGAGCCTCTTTGCTCCTCGTGGCTGTAAGCACAGGGAGCTGAATCCTTGCTCAGGACACAGCTCCAGGGCTGTAACCTCCTGTAAACCTCGATGCCAGAGCAGTGCCAGTCAAAACAGGGGAGAGACACATGGACTAACCAAACCAAAGCTAATTAATCCCTCCTCAGCATGGCAGTTAAGGCTTTAGCCACAGGTGTGTGTTCCTCTGGAGGGCAGGGGGAAGGTGGAGAGTGATTGCAAGCCCCAGGCCTGCCAGAGCTCCTGGGAGAGGGGAATTGGCTCTGATTACACCTAAGGGAAATGGTTCTTGCACAGCCATAAGGTGTGAGGGCATCTGTGGGGCCACAGCAGCTTGGAGAGAGTCTCATTGCTGTCTGCAATCCCAGCTGGGCTCTGTGAGCCTCTCTGGCACATCTTGAGCAGCTTGAGCTGGGCACTGAGCAACCTCCTGAGGGGCTGCAAGGGGCAGAGTCCTGCAGCTGGGCAGCAACCAGCCCATGGGCAGCCCCAGGCTGGGGCTGAGCTGCTGGAGAGAAGCTCCAGGAGAGGGACCTGGCACTGCTGGGGGAGCAGAAACTGCCCCTGAGGGGGCAAGAAGGGCAGTGGCAGCCTGGGGGGGCATCAGGGTGTGGGCAGCAGGGCCAGGGAGCTTCTGCTCCCCCTCTGCTCTGCTCTGCTGGGGCTTCAGCTGGGCTCCTGGGGCCAGCTCTGGGCTGCCCAGCTCCAGAGGGACAGGGAAGGGCTGGAGAGAGGCCCAAGGTGCTGAGGGCACTGGGACATGTGTGAGCAGAGGGAGCTGGGCAGGCTGCAGGGCTGGGCCAAGGGCAGGAGCTTCACCCAGAGCTACATGGGGGGTGTCAGGAGCTTGGGGCAGCACTTGGTTGTCTCCAGGGACAGGACAAGGGCTGATGGGCACAGGCTGGAGCACAAACAGTCCCATTGAAACAGGAGGAGAAGCTCCTTTGGTGCTGAGCTGAGGGAGCCCTGGCCCAGGCTGCCCAGGGAGGCTTTGGAGCATCTCAGGTGGCTTCCAAAGCCACCTCAACACCTTCCTGTGCCCCCTCTGAGCACCAGGAACCTGCTTTAGGGCTGGAGAAGCTCTTCAAGGTCTAAAGAGCTCTGAAGGGATTCTCTGGCTGCACTGGAGCCATGAGGAGAAGCTCCTTTGGTGCTGAGCCCTGGCCCAGGCTGCCCAGGGAGGTTCCTCAGGAGCTTCCCAACCCCATTTGGGCTCATCCCTGTGCCCCCTGAGCACCAGGAACCTGCTTTAGGGCTGGAGGAGCTCTGGACCTTCCTTCCCACCCCCATCACTGTGTGTTCCTCTGGTTCCACTGGCACAGGAGGAGAAACTCCTGGCCCAGGCTGCCCAGGGAGATCCTTCAGGAGCTTCCCAACCCCACTTGGGCTCATCCCTGTGCCCCCTGAGCACGAGGAACCAGCTTTAGCAGTGGGATTGTGCAGGAGCAGCTCTAAAGGTCCCTTTAACCTCCCCTCATGCAGTGAGCCTGTGAATTCAACTAGTCTCTCCACTTTCCAGGGAGGATGGAGAACTGGAGGAAGGGGAGCTGGAGGATGATGGAGGGGAGGAGGCTCAGGATCCCTCCAGATCTCACAGCAGGAGTCGGAAGGAGAAAGGGGAGAAGCATCACAGCGACTCTGATGACGAGAAAGCTCACAGGAGGATGAAACGCAAGCGGAGGAAAGAGAGAGAGAAGGAGAAGAGGAGATCCAAGAAGAAAAGGAAATCCAAACACAAGGTGAGCCATGCTTTTGCCTTCAGCATCCCAGCTCCTCTCTGCCTCCCTCTGCCAGGCTTTCTTAGGCTGCAGCTCCTTGACACAAGGGTTGGAAGGGACTTGGGAAGCTTCAGGTGTAACCCCCCTGCCAGAGCAGCTGGAGCAGGGGCACAGGGACTCATCCAGATGGGTTTGGGATGGCTCCTGAGGACACTCCACAGCCCATCTGGGCAGCCTGGGCCAGGAGTTTCTCCTGTGCCAGTGGAAGCAGAGGAACACACAGTGATGGGGGTGGGAAGGAAGCTCCAGAGCTCCTCCAGCCCTAAAGCAGGTTCCTGGTGCTCAGGGGGCACAGGGATGAGTCCAAGTGGGGTTGGGAAGCTCCTGAGGAACCTCCCTGGGCAGCCTGGGCCAGGGCTCAGCACCAAAGGAGCTTCTCCTCATGGTTCCAGTGCAACCAGAGAATCCCTTCAGAGCTCTTTAGACCTTGAAGAGCTTCTCCAGCCCTAAAGCAGGTTCCTGGTGGTCAGAGGGGGCACAGGAAGGTGTTGAGGGGGCTTTGGAAGCCACCTGAGATGCTCCAAAGCCTCCCTGGGCAGCCTGGGCCAGAGCTCCCTCAGCTCAGCACCAAAGGAGCTTCTCCTCCTGTTTCAATGGCACTGTTTGTGCTCCAGCCTGTGCCCATCAGCCCTTGTCCTGTCCCTGGAGACAACCAAGTGCTGCCCCAAGCTCCTGACACCCCCCATGTAGCTCTGGGTGAAGCTCCTGCCCTTGGCCCAGCCCTGCAGCCTGCCCAGGTCCCTCTGCTCACACATGTCCCAGTGCCCTCAGCACCTTGGGCCTCTCTCCAGCCCTTCCCTGTCCCTCTGGAGCTGGGCAGCCCAGAGCTGGCCCCAGGAGCCCAGCTGAAGCCCCAGCAGAGCAGAGCAGAGGGGGAGCAGAAGCCCCCTGGCCCTGCTGCCCACACCCTGATGCCCCCCCATGCTCCCCCTGCCCTTCTTGCCCCCTCAGGGGCAGTTTCTGCTCCCCCAGCAGTGCCAGATCCCTCTCCTGGAGCTTCTCTCCAGCAGCTCAGCCCCAGCCTGGGGCTGCCCATGGGCTGGTTGCTGCCCAGCTGCAGGACTGTGCCCTTGCAGCCCCTCAGGAGGTTGCTGAGCTCCCAGCTCTCCTCCTGCCCTGTCTCACCCTCACCCTGTGCCTTTCCCTTCCAGCGCCACGCGTCTTCCAGCGACGACTTCTCTGACTACAGTGACGACTCAGACTTCAGCCCTGCAGAGAAGCAGCACAGGAAATACAGGGAATACAGCCCTCCCTACTCCTCTGTAAGTACTCCCCAGGGCAAGGGCAGCTGGCACTGCCAGCTTGGGCTATGGGCACCCATCCAGTCCCATCCCTGAGCCACAACTCCTTTGGCTCCGACCCCCTTTTGAACCTGGACACTTCAAGTGCTGTTGAAGTGTTGTTTCATTGGGTGTCTTTGTTTAAGACACAGCATTAAGCTCCCTACATTCCCATCTCATCAGCACTAACCTCTCTGTGCCTTTCCCAAAGTCCCACCAGCAGTATCCGTCCTCCCACAGCGCTCCCATGCCAAAGAAGAGCTACTCCAAAATGGACAGCAAGAGTTATGGCATGTATGAGGACTATGAGAACGAGGACTATGTCCCCTATGAGGGGGAGGAGGATGAAGACATGGGCAAGGAAGATTATGATGACTTTGCCAAAGAGCTCAACCAATACCGAAGAGCCAAGGAGGGATCTCACAGGGGACGAGGTAACTTTGAATGTGGCACCTTCCTTGGGTGCTGTGTGGCTAAAGAAGGGCTCAGCTCATGCTCAAACTACCCAGAGGTGTTGGTGTGAAGCTCTGTGGGGTGGGTTTAACCCTGGGTGGGTGATGCCCATGGAGCTCTGTCACTCCTCAAGTGGCCAGAGGAGAGGTTGGGGGAGATAAGGGCAGGGAGGGTGGCTCAGCAACTGGTGCCATGGGGCAGAACAGACTCAGGCTGGGGAGCAAAGGTTTGGTTTAGGAATGAAGCAGCAGAGCAGGGAGATGAGAAATAAACCCTGAACCTCAAACCAACCCCTTCCTCTGCCCAGGACTCTCCTTCCTTCCCCCCACAGCAGCACAGGGGGTGGGGGTTGTGCTCAGTTCATCACAGATGGGCTTTGCTGCTGCTGCAGAGAGGCCTCATCACACTCCCCCTGCTGCAGTGTGGGGTCCCTGCCACGGGACACAGTCCCTCAGGAGCTTCTCCTGCCCCAGTGTGGGTCATCCCCAGGGAGAACAGTCCCTCAGGAGCTTCTCCTGCCCCAGTGTGGGACATCCCCAGGGAGAACAGTCCCTCAGGAGCTTCTCCTGCCCCAGTGTGGGACATCCCCAGGGAGAACAGTCCCTCAGGAGCTTCTCCAACGTGGGTCCTTCCCATGGGCTGCAGCTCCTCATGATCTGCTCCAGCCTGGGTCACAGAAGCCCAGGATCACAAGGGTTGGAAGGGACCTGAGGAGCTCATGCAGTGCAACCCCCCTGCCAGAGCAGGAGCAGCTGGAGCAGGGGGCACAGGGACTCATCCAGCTGGGTTTGGAATGGCTCCAGAGCAGGAGTTTCTCCTCCTGTGCCAGTGGAACCAGAGAATCACACAGTGATGGGGGTGGGAAGGGAGCTCCAGAGCTCCTCCAGCCCTAAAGCAGGTTCCTGGTGCTCAGGGGGCACAGGGATGAGCCCAAGGGGGGTTGGGAACCTCCTAAAGAACCTCCCTGGGCAGCCTGGGCCAGGGCTCAGCACCAAAGGAGCTTCTCCTCATGGTTCCAGTGCAACCAGAGAATCCCTTCAGAGCTCTTTAGACCTTGAAGAGCTTCTCCAGCCCTAAAGCAGGTTCCTGGTGCTCAGGGGGCACAGGGATGAGTCCAAATGGGTTTGGGATGCTCCAGGGGGTTCGGGTTGGGATCATAGAAGGGACCTTTAGAGCTCCTCCAGCCCAACCCCACTTCAGAAGCAGGTTCCCCTGGTTCAGGGGGCACAGGAATGAGTCCAAGTGGGGTTGGGAAGCTCCTGAGGAGCCTCCAAAGCCTCCCTGGGCAGCCTGGGCCAGGAGTTTCTCCTCCTGTGCAGTGGAACCAGAGGATCACACAGTGATGGGGGTGGGAAGGAAGCTCCAGAGCTTCTCCAGCCCTAAAGCAGGTTCCTCATGGTAAGAGGGGGCATAGGAATGTGATCAGGTGGGTTTGGAAGCCACCTGAGATGCTCCAAACCCTCCCAGAGCAACCTGGGCCAGGAGTTTCTCCTCCTGTGCCAGTGGAACCAGAGGATCACACAGTGATGGGGGTGGGAAGGAAGCTCCAGGGCTCCTAAAGCAGGTTCCTCATGGTCAGGGGGCACAGGGATGAGCCCAAGGTGGGTTTGGGATATCTCCAGAGCAGGAGCCTCCCCAGCCCATCTGGGCAGCCCCTTCCAGGCTCCTCTTGCCCAAAGCTGCAGAGCCTCAGCTCCCTCAGCCTCTCAGCACAAGGCAGATGCTCCAGTGCCATCACCTCCGAGCTCTCTCCAGCCCCTCCCTGTCCCTCTGCAGCTCAGGGAAGGAGGGTTGGGCTTGCATGAGATGATCTCTAAAGGTCCCTTCAAAGCCTTCCCTTGCTGTGATTCTATCAGGGCTCCATTTGCTTCCTCAGGGGGCCGTGGCAGAGGCCGTGGGTACCGAGGCCGAGGCGGCCGAGGCGGGATGAGAGGCCGAGGAATGGGCCGAGGCAACCGGGGCCGAGGCCGCAGCGACCACCCCGAGGAAGAGGAGGAGATGTATGATGAAGAGATGGAGGTAAGTGCTGATGCTCTGCCATGCTCTGGGGAGGCTGAAGGCTTGGGTTGGCTCTGGGGAAGAGGCTCACTGATGCTGTGTCACCTGCAGTACTGTGATAACGAGGAGCCCATGGGTGACGATGACTACGATGATTACTCCAAGGAGCTGAACCAGTATCGCAGGAGCAAAGAGAATCGTGGCAGGGGTGAGTGGGGAAAGGGGGCACTGGCAGGAGGGGGGAAGGACAGAAACCAAAGAGACACTGAGCACTGGAAGGGGCTCCCCAGATGGGCTGGGGAGGCTCCTGCTCTGGAGACATCCCAGACCCACCTTGGGCTCATCCCTGTGCCCCCTCTGACCACCAGGAACCTGCTTTAGGGCTGGAGGTTCCTTCCATCCCTCACCATTGTGTGGTTCCACTGGCACAGGAGGTGCTGAGCTGAGGGAGCCCTGGCCCAGGCTGCCCAGGGAGGCTTTGGAGCATCTCAGGTGGCTTCCAAACCCACCTGATCACATTCCTGTGCCCCCTCTTACGACCAGGAACCTGCTTTAGGGCTGGAGAAGCTCTTAAAGGTCTAAAGAGCTCTGAAGGGATTCTCTGGTTGCACTGGAACCATGAGGAGAAGCTCCTTTGGTGCTGAGCCCTGGCCCAGGCTGCCCAGGGAGGGCTTGGAGCATCTCAGGTGGCTTCCAAACCCACCTCAACACATTCCTGTGCCCCCTCTGACCATGAGGAACCTGCTTTAGGGCTGGAGGAGCTCTGGAGCTCCCTTCCCACCCCCATCACTGTGTGATCCTCTGGTCCCACTGGCACAGGAGGAGAAACTCCTGGCCCAGGCTGCCCAGGGAGGCTTTGGAGGCTCCTCAGGAGCTTCCCAACCCCACTTGGGCTCATCCCTGTGCCCCCTGAACCAGAGGGAACCTCCTTTTGAAGGGGAGTTGCACTGGATGAGCTCTAAAGGTCCCTTCCAACCCCAACCATTCCTTGGAGCTCTTCAAAACCCACTTGGCCTCATCCCTGTCCCCCCTGACCATGAAGAACCTGCTTTAGGGCTGGAGGAGCTCTGGAGCTCCCTTCCCACCCCCATCACTGTGTGAGTCTCTGGTTCCACTGGCACAGGAGGAGAAACTCCTGGCCCAGGCTGCCCAGATGGGCTGTGGAGTGTCCTCTGGACCCAGCTGGATGAGTCCCTGTGCCCCCTGCTCCAGCAGCTCTGGCAGTGGGGGTTACACTGGATGATCTCCCCATGTCCCTTCCAACCCTTTGTGCTCCTGTGACCCCTGGGGGATGTGTTTCAGGTCTAAACCGTGGCCGTGGTCGTGGCCCCAGAGGAAGAGGCAACAAGGGAATGGGCCGAGGCCGGGGCCGAGGTGGGAACCGCAGCGGGATGGGCAAAGGCGGCGCCATCAACGACGACGACGACTACTACGACGAGGACATGGGGGTGAGCAGCAGCCCCCTGCTCCCCAAGCTCTGCTGTGCCCCCCTGCCAACCCAGCCAGGCCTCAGGGGAAACCTTGGCAGGGAGGGAACAATCAGGATGGCCCCTGGGATCCACCAAAGCTGGTGTGGCTCTGGAAGGGGTCGTTGGGGTGGTCTGATGGGTTCCTCAAGCCAGAGCTTGGCACATTCACCTTTATCCCCCTCACTTTGGGTTCTCTGATGGGTTCCTGAAGCCAGAGCTTGGCACATTCACCTTTATCCCCCTCATTTGTTGTTCTCTGTTGGGTTCCTCAAGCCAGAGCTTGGCACATTCACCTTTATCTCCTCATTTTGGCTCCTGGAGGGTTCCTCAAGCCAGAGCTTGGCACATTCACCTTTATCCCCCTCACTTTGGGTTCTCTGATGGATTCCTCAAGCCAGAGCTTGGCACATTCACCTTTATCCCCCTCATTTCTGGTTCTCTGTTGGGTTCCTCAAGCCAGAGCTTGGCACATTCACCTTTATCTCCTCATTTTGGTTCTCTGGAGGGTTCCTCAACCCAGAGCTTGGCACATTCACCTTTATCCACCTCATTTGTTGTTCTCTGTTGGGTTCCTCAACCCAGAGCTTGGCACATTCACCTTTATCCCCCTCACTTTGGGTTCTCTGATGGGTTCCTCAAGCCAGAGCTTGGCACATTCACCTTTATCCCCCTCACTTTGGGTTCTCTGATGGGTTCCTCAAGCCAGAGCTTGGCACATTCACCTTTACCTCCCTCATTTTGGTTCTCTGTTGGGTTCCTCAAGCCAGAGCTTGGCACATTCACCTTTACCTCCCTCATTTTGGTTCTCTGGAGGGTTCCTCAAGCCAAAACTTGGCTCATTCACCTTTATCCCCCTCATTTCTGGTTCTCTGATGGGTTCCTCAAGCCAGAGCTTGGCACATTCACCTTTATCCCCCTCACTTTGGGTTCCTGGAGGGTTCCTCAAGCCAGAGCTTGGCACATTCACCTTTACGTCCCTCATTTTGGTTCTCTGTTGGGTTCCTCAAGCCAGAGCTTGGCACATTCCTCTTCCCCCTCCCCCCTCCCTTCCTTTTCACCCCAAATCTCAGAGTTGCTCCCTCTCACATGTTGTCCTTCCTCTCCTCTTTGTGTTCCCACCCCTTTTCCCCCCAGGATGGAGGAGGTGCTGGAAGCTACCGGCGGAACGACCACGACAAACCCCACCAGCAGTCTGATAAGAAAGGGAAAGTGATCTGCAAGTACTTTGTGGAAGGCAGATGCACCTGGGTAAGGGAGAAACTCTGTACAGCTCCTTAAACATCAGCTCCAGGGCCACAGCTCATGGCAGGGAGGGGTTTGTACCCACATAGAGTGATTCGTGATGAGGACTCCCCTGGGCCCATCAGTTGCAGAGGGACAGAGAGCTCTGAGGTGATGGCAGTGGAGCATCTGCCTTGTGCTGAGAGGCTGAGGGAGCTGGGGCTCTGCAGCTTTGGGCAAGAGGAGCCTGAGGGCTGAGCTCAGCCATGTCTCCAAGTGTCAGGAGGATGGAGCCAGGCTGTGCTCAGGGATAGGACAAGGGGCAAGGGGGATAAACTGCAACATCAGAGCTTCCAAAGGCACACAAGGAGGAGTCTGTGAGGTGAGGGAGCACTGGAAGGGGCTGCCCAGGTTCCTCAGGAGCTTCCCAACCCCATTTGGCCTCATCCCTGTGCCCCCTGAGCACGAGGAACCTGCTTTAGGGCTGGAGGAGCTCCAGAGCTTCCTTCCAACCCCCACATTGTGATTCCACTGGCACAGGAGGAGAAAACCCTGGCCCAGGCTGCCCAGGGAGGGTTTGGAGGCTGGGCTGTGGAGGGTCCTGCTCTGGAGACATTCCAAACCCACCTTGGGCTCATCCCTGAGCCCCCTGAGCATGAGGAACCTGCTTTAGGGCTGGAGGAGCTCCAGAGCTCCCTTCACACCCCCATCCCTGTGTGATTCTCTGGTCCCACTGGCACAGGAGAAACTCCTGGCCCAGGCTGCCCAGATGGGCTGTGGAGTGTCCTCTGGAGCCATCCCAAACCCAGCTGGATGAGTCCCTGTGCCCCCTGCTCCAGCTGCTCCTGCTGTGACAGGGGATGAGCTTCCCAGGTCCCTTCCAAGCCCTTGAGATTCCCTCTCCCCATCAAATGAGGGGTGTCAGGAGCTTGGGGCAGCACTTGGTTGTGTCCAGGGACAGGACAAGGGCTGATGGGCACAGGCTGGAGCACAAACAGTCCCATTGAAACAGGAGGAGAAGCTCCTTTGGTGCTGAGCTGAGGGAGCCCTGGCCCAGGCTGCCCAGGGAGGCTTTGGAGCATCTCAGGTGGCTTCCAAAGCCACCTCAACACCTTCCTGTGCCCCCTCTGAGCACCAGGAACCTGCTTCAGGGCTGGAGAAACTCTTCAAGGTCTAAAGAGCTCTGAAGGGATTCTCTGGTTGCACTGGAACCATGAGGAGAAGCTCCTTTGGTGCTGAGCCCTGGCCCAGGCTGCCCAGGGAGGGTCTTTAGGAGCTTCCCAACCCCACTTGGGCTCATCCCTGTGCCCCCTGAGCACCAGGAACCTGCTTTAGGGCTGGAGGAGCTCTGTGGCTTTCTTCCAACCCCCATCACTGTGTGATCCTCTGGTTCCACTGGCACAGGAGGAGAAACCCTTGGCCCAGGCTGCCCAGGGAGGGTTTGGGAAGCTCCTGAGGAGCCTCCAACCCCACTTGGCCTCATTCCTGTGCCCCCTGAGCCAGGGGAATCTGCTTCTGCAATGGGGTTGGGCTGGATGATCCCTAAAGTCCCCTCCAACCCCCACCCTGCTGTGATTCTCTGATCCCTCTGAGGTGACAGACACCTCCTCACCCTTTCCTTTCCCTCCAGGGTGACCACTGCAACTTCAGCCACGACATTGAGCTGCCAAAGAAACGGGAACTGTGCAAGTTCTACATCACTGGTTACTGTGCCAGGGCTGAGAACTGCCCCTACATGCACGATATCCTTTGGGGCTTTCCCACAGCCTGCTCTCAGACCCTTTACCTTGGAGGAAAGAGGGTTGGTCACAGGGTGAGAGAGGAAGAAAAACAACCCCATCCCCCATTCCTGCAGCCTTCTCAGTTCCTCCTCAGCCTCACCTTTGGTGAAATGAGGTTTGTGGTGCTTTGAACCCACAAGGAAACCAAGCAGGAGGGGAAAGAGGAGAAGGGAGAGGGAAGTGACTTGGGGTGATGGTTTAATTCCTGTGGCCTGACAGAGCTGCATTTGAAAGTCTGCAGCTCCTGGAGCCTCTTGTGGCTGTGGGATTAACTCTTTCTTCAAGGTTTCTGTTGTTCCTTAACGGGTGACACGGGATTTCCCTTGTAAGCTCTTCCACACCACGGGCAACTGCATCAACGGGGATGACTGCATGTTCTCCCACGACCCACTCACTGAGGAGACAAGGGAGCTTCTGGATAAGGTACAGGGGAGTTGGGAGGAGCATCAGCACCTTCACCTTCTGCTTTCCACCCCTGGAAGGAGATGCCACAGGTGGAGAGAGGGAGAAGATGAGCTCCTTCCTCCTCTCATCCCCTCAGATGCTGGCGGATGACGCAGAAGCGGGAGCTGAGGACGAGAAAGAAGTGGAAGAGCTAAAGAAACAAGGCATCAACCCTCTCCCTAAACCACCTCCTGGGGTTGGTTTGTTACCCACCCCTCCTCGCCCTCCTGGCCCACCAGCTCCAACATCTCCCAACGGGAGGATGATGCCCGGGGGTCCTCCTCCACCTCCCCCTCCGCCGCTGCCGCCGCCGGGGCCGCAGATGCCGCCGCCGATGCACGAGCCTCTGTCACCTCAGCAGCTCCAGCAGCAGCAGGACATGTACAAGAAGATCCCTTCCCTCTTTGAGATCGTTGTGAGGCCCACTGGGCAGCTGGCAGAGAAGCTGGGAGTGAGGTGGGTCACCAGTTTGGCTTCTGGAGCTCTGCCCTCGCTGCAGCTCCAGCTGCTGGGGGTTGGTGCCTTGGCAAGAGGTTTCTTCTGCCCTTTGTTTTTTGGAGGGGGGGGGGGTGCTGCTGCTTGGGAAGGTCCCAAATCTGTCCCTGCAAGAGGTTAAAGTAGATCTTCTCTTTCAGGCACCCAGGACCACCTCCCCCAAGGTTCCCTGGGCCAGGAGGACCCCCAGGACCAATGTCTGGACCCATGCACCCTGATATGCATCCTGATATGCACCCTGATATGCACCCAGACATGCACCCAGACATGCACCCTGACATGCACCCTGATATGCACCCAGACATGCACCCAGACATGCACCCTGACATGCACCCAGACATGCCAATGGGCCCAGGGATGAACCCCGGCCCCCCCATGGGCCCTGGTCCCCCCATGATGCCCTATGGCCCCGATGACTCCCCCCACTCAGGCATGATGCCACCAGGCCCACCCTCACAAGGCTTCTATGACAACTTCTACCAGCAGCAGGAAGGTCTGGAGATGGATCATGGCATGATGGGAGACCCAGGTACATCCCTTCCCTGGGATCACGCTGCTGTTGGTACCCAGGGGGGTGCCCCAGGCCCAGCATCAGCTTGGGAAGGGGCAGAAGTGGGTTGTTTCTCGCTCAGCTTTTGGGATCTTTAACTCAAGGATGCTCTTTTCCTCTGGCAGATGATTATGGGGGGTATGAGGACATGGCAGGACCTCCAGGAGAGCACATGTTCCCTGATCCCTCCTTGGATCACGATGCTTTGTGTGAAGGAGGCCCCCAAGGCTTACCAAAGGCAGCAGGCAGCATCCCTGACTTCATGCCCTCAGCACAAAGAGCCCTTTACCTGAGAATCCAGCAGAAGCAGCAGGAGGAAGAGGAGAGAGCTCGGAGGTTGGCCGAGAGCAACAAGCAGGAGCGGGAGAACGAGGAAGGCAAGTGGCAAAATGTTACAGGGGGAAGGGAGGAACTCACAGAAGCATTGTGGTTGGAGAAGCCCTTGGAGGGCCTGGAGGACAAATCCTCCCCTCACAAGGCCACAGCCACCACTAGCTTCCCTCAAAAGTCCAGCAAAACCCACTTTTCCCCTCAAAAAGCCAACTAAAACCAACTTTTTCCCTCAAAAGTCCAACTAAAACCAACTTTTTCCCTCAAAAGTCCAAGTAAAACCCACTTTTCCCCTCAAAAAGCCAACTAAAACCAACTTTTTCCTTCAAAAGTCCAAGTAAAACCAACTTTTTCCCTCAAAAGTCCAACTAAAACCCACTTTTTCCCTCAAAAGTCCAACTAAACCCAACTTTTTCCCTCAAAAGTCCAACTAAAACCAACTTTTCCCCCCAAAAAGCCAACTAAAACCAACTTTTTCCCTCAAAAGTCCAACTAAAACCAACTTTTTCCCTCAAAAGTCCAACTAAAACCCACTTTTTCCCTCAAAAAGCCAACTAAAACCCACTTTTCCCCTCAAAAAGCCAACTAAAACCAACTTTTTCCCTCAAAAGTCCAACTAAAACCCACTTTTTCCCTCAAAAAGCCAACTAAAACCCACTTTTCCCCTCAAAAAGCCAACTAAAACCCACTTTTTCCCTCAAAAGTCCAACTAAAACCCACTTTTCCCCTCAAAAATCCACCCAAACCCCTCGTTTCCCCTCAGAAGTTCACCTAAACCCACCTTTTCTCCTCAAAAAGCCACCTAAACCCCACTTTTTCCCTCAAAAGTCCACCTTTTGGTGTCCTTCACCTTTTGAGGACCTCCATGCTCTGGAGACCTTTGGGCTCTTGAGGATCATTGTGTTTTGAGGGACCTTCACCTTTTGGGGGCACCTTCACCTTGTAGGGACCCTCATGTTTTGGGCACCTTCACCTCTTGCAGACCTTCACCCTTTGGTATCCTTCACCTTTTGAGGACCTCCAGGTTCTGGAGACCTTTGAGCTCTTGTAGACCTTCACCCTTTGGTGTCCTTCACCTTTTGAGGGCCTCCAGGTTCTGGAGACCTTTGAGCTCTTGTAGACCTTCACCCTTTGGTGTCCTTCACCTTTTGAGGGCCTCCAGGTTCTGGAGACCTTTGAGCTCTTGTAGACCTTCACCCTTTGGTGTCCTTCACCTTTTGAGGACCTCCAGGTTCTGGAGACCTTTGAGCTCTTGTAGACCTTCACCCTTTGGTGTCCTTCACCTTTTGAGGACCTTCATGCTCTGGAGACCTTTGAGCTTTTGGGGATCACTGTGTTTTGAGGAACCTTCACCCTTTAGACACCTTCACCCTTTAGGGACCCTCATTTTGAGGTCCTTCACCTTTTGAGGGCCTGCATGTTCTGGAGACCTTTGAGCTCTTGGGGATCATTGTGTTTTGAGGAACCTTCACCCTTTGGGCACCTTCACCTTTTGGGGGCACCTTCACCTTGTAGGGACCCTCATGTTTTGGGCACCTTCACCTCTTGCAGACCTTCACCTTTTGGTATCCTTCACCTTTTGAGGACCTCCAGGTTCTGGAGACCTTTGAGCTCTTGTAGACCTTCACCCTTTGGTGTCCTTCACCTTTTGAGGGCCTCCAGGTTCTGGAGACCTTTGAGCTCTTGTAGACCTTCACCCTTTGGTGTCCTTCACCTTTTGAGGGCCTCCAGGTTCTGGAGACCTTTGAGCTCTTGTAGACCTTCACCCTTTGGTGTCCTTCACCTTTTGAGGACCTCCAGGTTCTGGAGACCTTTGAGCTCTTGTAGACCTTCACCCTTTGGTGTCCTTCACCTTTTGAGGACCTTCATGCTCTGGAGACCTTTGAGCTTTTGGGGATCACTGTGTTTTGAGGAACCTTCACCCTTTAGACACCTTCACCCTTTAGGGACCCTCATTTTGAGGTCCTTCACCTTTTGAGGGCCTGCATGTTCTGGAGACCTTTGAGCTCTTGGGGATCATTGTGTTTTGAGGAACCTTCACCCTTTGGGCACCTTCACCTTTTGGGGGCACCTTCACCTTGTAGGGACCCTCATGTTTTGGGCACCTTCACCTCTTGCAGACCTTCACCTTTTGGTATCCTTCACCTTTTGAGGACCTCCAGGTTCTGGAGACCTTTGAGCTCTTGTAGACCTTCACCCTTTGGTGTCCTTCACCTTTTGAGGGCCTCCAGGTTCTGGAGACCTTTGAGCTCTTGTAGACCTTCACCCTTTGGTGTCCTTCACCTTTTGAGGGCCTCCAGGTTCTGGAGACCTTTGAGCTCTTGTAGACCTTCACCCTTTGGTGTCCTTCACCTTTTGAGGACCTCCAGGTTCTGGAGACCTTTGAGCTCTTGTAGACCTTCACCCTTTGGTGTCCTTCACCTTTTGAGGACCTTCATGCTCTGGAGACCTTTGAGCTTTTGGGGATCATTGTGTTTTGAGGAACCTTCACCCTTTAGACACCTTCACCTTTTGGGGGGGACACCTTCCCTGACCCCAACCTCACCCCTCTCATTCCTCCCCATCCCTCCTCACAGGCGACACCAGCAACTGGTACTCGAGCGACGAAGACGAAGGCGGCAGCAGCGTCACCTCCATCCTCAAAACCCTGCGGCAGCAAAGCTCAGCCAGATCCCACCCTCCAGCCTCCCACCTCGGGGGGGACATGGGACCCTCCTCATCCTCCTCTGTGAGCGACCCCCGGCTTCACAAGAGCCACGTGGGTGGCAGCAGCCGTCCTGCCGACCCCCGGCTGCGAGACCCCCGTTTGTCCCGCTCCTCCGACCCCGCCGGCGACTCCGCGCCCAGCGACCCGCGCTTGGCTCGCCTCGGTCCTTCCTCAACCCCTAAAGCAGAAGCTCCTCATTCAGGAGGTGGCCACAAAGCCCTTTTGCTCCCTGAGGAAGAGGAAGGGGAAAGGGTTTTAAGGGATAAACCCATCAGCATCCCTTTGGATCCGCTGCCTGGACATTCCCTGCGGGACCCTCGCTCGCAGCTGCAGCAGTTCAGCCACATCAAGAAGGACGTTGTCCTCACCAAACCCAACTTCTCCCGGATGATCCTCTGGAGCCCTGAGGATCTCATCCCCCTCCCCATCCCCAAGCAAGAGTTTATCCCCCTCCCCCAAGCCCTACAATCCCTCCCAACCCTCAACCCTCGACTCAACAGACCCCAAGCGACCCTTTCGGACCCCAGGCAAAGGGGGGCGCAGGTTTCTGGGGATCCCCCTCCTTCATCTTCATCCTCCCTCCCCGACTTCGAGCTCCTCTCCAGGATCTTAAAGACTGTGAACGCTGCTGGCGGCCCCTCACCCAACCCCAGCGACAAACCCAGCGACCCCCGCGTCAGGAAAGCTCCAGCAGACCCCCGCCTCCAGAAACCCCCCGAAACCTCCCTCCCCAGGCACCCCAAAACCTCGGAAGGGTCGTGTGGGAGCAGCGAGGGGTCTCAAGCCATCGCCCCCTACGACCCCCGGCTGCTGACAGCAGGGGGGTTGAGCAAAGGGAGTGGGCAGAGCAGTGTGTTGAGTGCCATCAGCTTGTACGACCCCAGGACTCCCAGCAAAGCTTCGGAGTGTCCGAGTGACGGCGCTTCTGCCAGCAGAGGGGGTGAGAGCGCCAAAGCAGCCACCGGCAAAGCCAAGGAGCCGCTTTTCACCCGTCGTTCAGCTTTGGAACAAGGCGAAGGAGAGAAAAACACGACAGAAACAACCACGGACAGGTACAACAGTTACAACCGGCCTCGTCCTAAAGCCAACCCCCCTCCTGGTATCACCAGCAACTCCCTCCCGCTCACCACAACCACAGAAACCACCACAACCACCACCACCACCACCACAACAAGCAGCAACAACCCTCAGCCTGGTGTTCACAACCTACCTGTCCCTTCGGTCTATGGGATGGTAAAAGCCGGTGCTGCCAAATCTGGTGCCGGGAGCCCCTTTGCTGGCAACAGCCCGGCCAGGGAAAGCGACCAGCAGGACGCTGCTTCCCTCAAAGATGTCTTCAAGGGCTTTGATCCCACAGCTTCTCCTTTCTGTCAGTGAAACCTGACAAGAGACAAGCCAAAAAGAACCCCCCTTCCCCTCCAGCCACGGCGCCCTCACCAGAATAACCCCCTTCCCCTCCAGCCACGGCGCCCTCACCCGTTCCCCTCCTCCCTCCCTCCCCCAGGGGTCAGCTCGGGGTCGTTTGGGTTCCTTCAGCTTTGTTTTGGTTCTTCTTTAGCCATATAAGGTGGATTTACAGCCCTTCCCCCCACTTTTCTCCCTTGCAGCAGCTCCAAATCGCTCCCTTTTCCCTCCCTTTTCTCTCCCTTTTCACTCCCTTTTCCCTTCCCTTTTCCCTTCCCTTTTTGCTCCCTTTTTACTCCCTTTTCGCTCCCTTTTCTCTCTCTTTCCACTCCCTTTTCACCCCCTTTTCGCTCCTTTTCCCTCCCTTTTCGCTCCCTTTTCACTCCTTTTCCCTTCCCTTTTTCCCTCCCTTTTTGCTCCCTTTTTACTCCCTTTTCACTCCCTTTTCGCTCCCTTTTCGCTCCCTTTTCCCTCCCTTTTCCCTCCCTTTTCGCTCCCTTTTCCCTCCCTTTTCCCTCCCTTTTTGCTCCATTTTCTCTCCCTTTTCCCTCCCTTTTCTCTCTCTTTCCACTCCCTTTTCGCTCCCTTTTCACTCCCTTTTCCCTCCCTTTCCACTCCCTTTTTACTCCCTTTTCTCTCCCTTTTCCCTCCCTTTTCACTCCCTTTCCACTCCCTTTCCACTCTCTTTCCACTCCCTTTCCGCTCCCTTTTCGCTCCCTTTTCCCTCCCTTTTCTCTCTCTTTCCACTCCCTTTTCGCTCCCTTTTCACTCCCTTTTCCCTCCCTTTCCACTCCCTTTTTACTCCCTTTTTACTCCCTTTTCTCTCCCTTTTCCCTCCCTTTTCTCTCCCTTTTCTCTCCCTTTTCTCTCCCTTTTCCCTCCCTTTTCCCTCCCTTTTCGCTCCCTTTTCACTCCTTTTCCCTTCCCTTTTTCCCTCCCTTTTTGCTCCCTTTTTACTCCCTTTTCACTCCCTTTTCGCTCCCTTTTCCCTCCCTTTTCCCTCCCTTTTCGCTCCCTTTTCCCTCCCTTTTCCCTCCCTTTTTGCTCCATTTTCTCTCCCTTTTCCCTCCCTTTTCTCTCTCTTTCCACTCCCTTTTCGCTCCCTTTTCACTCCCTTTTCCCTCCCTTTCCACTCCCTTTTTACTCCCTTTTCTCTCCCTTTTCCCTCCCTTTTCCCTCCCTTTTCCCTCCCTTTTCACTCCCTTTCCACTCCCTTTCCACTCTCTTTCCACTCCCTTTCCGCTCCCTTTTCGCTCCCTTTTCCCTCCCTTTTCTCTCTCTTTCCACTCCCTTTTCGCTCCCTTTTCACTCCCTTTTCCCTCCCTTTCCACTCCCTTTTTACTCCCTTTTTACTCCCTTTTCTCTCCCTTTTCCCTCCCTTTTTACTCCCTTTTCTCTCCCTTTTCTCTCCCTTTTCCCTCCCTTTTCCCTCCCTTTTCCCTCCCTTTTCACTCCCTTTTCTCTCCCTTTTCTCTCCCTTTTCCCTCCCTTTTCCCTCCCTTTCCACTCCCTTTTCGCTCCCTTTTCACTCCCTTTTCCCTCCCTTTCCACTCCCTTTTCTCTCCCTTTTCACTCCCTTTTCACTCCCTTTTCCCTGCACCATCCCTGGGGTTGTTTTTTCCCTCCCCACACGACACAAAAAGACAAAAGGGGGGGAAAAAACCCTTGGAGGGGGGAAAGAAACCCAAAGTAGCCCCAAAAATGGCCCCTTGGAGGGGGGTTTGGACACGTTTTGATGTTTGTGGTGTGTTTTGGGATCCTAAACCAATATTGAGCCACTTCTGGGGTGTTTTGGGGGTGATTTGGGGGTGATTTGGGATCCTAAATCACTATTTGGCCACTTCTGGTGTGTTTTTGGGGGTGATTTGGGATCCTAAATCACTCTTGAGCCACTTCTGGTGTGTTTTTGGGGGTGATTTGGGATCCTAAACCACTCTTGAGCCACTTCTGGTGTGTTTTTGGGGGTGATTTGGGATCCCAAATCCACTATTTGGCCACTTCAGGTGTGTTTTTGGGGGTGATTTTGGATCCTGAATCAATATTAATCCACTTCTGGTGTGTTTTGGGGGTGATTTTGGATCCCAAATCCACTCTTGAGCCACTTCAGGTGTGTTTTGGGAGTGATTTTGGATCCTAAACCACTCTTGAGCCACTTCTGGTGTGTTTTGGGGGTGATTTTGGATCCTGAATCAATATTAAGCCCTTTCTGGTGTGTTTTGGGAGTGATTTTGGGTCCCAAATCCACTATTTGGCCACTTCTGTTGTGATTTTGGGGTTGATTTTGGATCCTAAACCACTCTTGAGCCACTTCTGGTGTGTTTTGGGGGTGATTTGGGATCCCAAATCCACTCTTGAGCCACTTCAGGTGTGATTTTGGGGGTGATTTTGGATCCTAAACCACTATTTGGCCATTCCTGGTGTGTTTTGGGGGTGATTTGGATCCCAAATCTATATTGAGCCACTTCTGGTGTGTTTTGGGGGTGATTTGGGGGTGATTTGGGATCCTAAATCACTATTTGGCCATTCCTGGTGCATTTTGGGGGTGATTTTGGATCCTAAACCACTCTTGAGCCACTTCTGGTGTGTTTTGGGAGTGATTTGGGATCCAAATCCACTCTTGGCCACTTCAGGTGTGATTTGGTGGTGATTTGGGATCCTAAACCACTATTTGGCCATTCCTGGTGTATTTTGGGAGTGATTTTGGATCCCAAATCCACTCTTGGCCACTTCAGGTGTGGTTTTGGGGGTGATTTTGGATCCTGAATCAATATTAAGCCCTTTCTGGTGTGTTTTGGGGGTGATTTGGGGCTGATTTTGGATCCCAAACCACTCCTTTCCCTTTCCCTCAGCATTTTACACCCCGAGGTGACACAGAGCAGCTTTCCATCCCCTCCCCACCCCACCCCTTCCTCTTTCCCCCCAAAACCACGAAACCCCCCCAAACCCCACCCAACTTCGCATTCTTTCTCTCTCAAAGCTGCAAAAGTGGCTTTTTCCCCCCCCTCCCCCACCCAAATCCCTTCTTAGAACCCATCAAATGGGGTGGGGGGTGGCTTTAATGACCCCCCAAGGATTAAACCCCATCCCCAGAGCATTAAAAAGGGGGTAAAACCCCCCCCAACGATGCCAACTGATTTTGGGGGCACATTTTGGGGGGTGGGGGACACCCCCCTTCCCTAAACCGACTCCAAACCATCCCAAACTTGTTCTTTTCCACCCTCTAACCCATTTGCTGGCTCTTCCCCATCCCCAGGGTGGGTTTGGTGCCTCAGCCCATCATTCCCCTCCCCCCCCGGGGGGGTTTTTTCCACCCCCCTCCCCTAAAAAGCAGCAAAACCCCAAACTCCTGGGGGTGGTTTTTACATCACATTTGCTTTGTCTCGGGTGGGTTTTTTTCTAGGGGTTGGAGTCGAGAAATGAACAAAAAGCGGCTTCTCAAACCCCCCCCGGGGTGGGGGAGGGGCAGGGATTTTGGGGGGAGGGGGAGGGTTTTGGGGAGGGGAGGGGGAGGGGGGGTCGCCGAGGTTTCGATGAAGAGCGATTGTAATAAACGTGTAAATAATTGGAGAGGAGAGTGTGGAAATCGCGGCGTTTGGCACCAAAAGTGGGGGGGGGGGGAGGGGAGGGGTTGGGTGGGGGAGGGGTTGGGTGGGGGAGGGGTGGGGGGAGGTTGGGTTGGGGCACGGCTGGGTTTGGGGGTGCAGGTGGGGTTTGGGGTGAATGACTTGAGTTTGGGGTGCAAGTGAGGGTTTGGGGGTGCAAGTGAGGGTTTGGGGGTGCAGGTGAGGGTTTGGGGGTGCAGGTGGGGGTTTGGGGTGAATCACTTGAGTTTGGGGTGGCAGGTGAGGGCTTGGGGTGCAGGTGGGGGTTTGGGGTGTAGGTAGGGGTTTGGGGGTGTAGGAGAGGGTTTGGGGGTGCAGGTGGAGGTTTGGGGTGCAAGAGAGGGTTTAGGGGTGCAAGTGAGGGTTTGGGGGTGCAGGTGAGGGTTTGGGGTGAATCACTTGAGTTTGGGGGTGTAGGTGGGGTTTTGGGGTACAGGTGAGGGTTTGGGGTGCAGGTGGAGGTTTGGGGGTGCAGGTGGGAGTTTGGGGGTGCAGGTGAGGGTTTGGGGGTGCAGGTGGGAGTTTGGGGTGCAGGTGAGGGTTTTGGGTTGCAGGAGAGGGGTTTGGGGTGAATCACTTGAGTTTGGGGTGCAGGTGGGGGTTTGGGGGTGCAGGTGAGGGTTTGGGGGTGTAGATGGGGGTTTGGGGTGAATCACTTGAGTTTGGGGTTGTAGGTGGGATTTTGGGGGTGAATCACTTGAGTTTGGGGTGCAGGTGAGGGTTTGGGGTGCAGGTGGGAGTTTGGGGGTGCAGGTGAGGGTTTGGGGTGCAGGTGGGAGTTTGGGGGTGCAGGAGAGGGTTTGGGGTGCAGGTGGGAGTTTGGGGTGCAGGTGAGGGTTTTGGGTTGCAGGAGAGGGTTTGGGGTGCAGGTGGGAGTTTGGGGTGCAGGTGAGGGTTTGGGGGTGCAGGTGGGAGTTTGGGGTGCAGGTGAGGGTTTGGGGTGCAGGTGGGAGTTTGGGGTGCAGGTGAGGGTTTTGGGTTGCAGGAGAGGGTTTGGGGTGAATCACTTGAGTTTGGGGTGCAGGTGGGGGTTTGGGGGTGTAGTGCGAGTTTGGGGGTGCAGGTGGGGGTTTGGGGGTGCAGGTGGGAGCTTGGGGGGTGCAGGTGCGGGTTTGGGCGTGCAAGTGGGGTTTTGGGGGTGCAGGTGGGGTTTGGGGGTGAATCACTTGAGTTTGGGGGTGTGAGAGGAGGTTTTGGGGTGACTCACTGGGTTTGGAGGTGCCTCTTGACTTTTGGGGTGCAGGTGAATGTTTGGGGTGCAGGTGGAGGTTTGGAGGTGCCTCTTGACTTTTGGGGTGCAGGTGAATGTTTGGGGGTGCAGGTGGAGGTTTGGAGGTGCCTCTTGACTTTTGGGGTGCAGGTGAGTGTTTGGGGGTGCAGGTGGAGGTTTGGAGGTGCCTCTTGACTTTTGGGGTGCAGGTGAGTGTTTGGGGGTGCAGGTGGACGTTTTGAGGTGACTCCCTTGACTTTTGGGGTGCAGGTGAGTGTTTGGGGGTGCAGGTGGAGGTTTTGAGGTGCCTCCCTTGACTTTTGGGGTGCAGGTGAGTGTTTGGGGGTGCAGGTGGAGGTTTTGAGGTGACTCCCTTGACTTTTGGGGTGCAGGTGAGTGTTTTGGGGGTGCAGGTGGAGGTTTTGGGGTGACTCCCTTGACTTTTGGGGTGCAGGTGAGTGTTTGGGGGTGCAGGTGGAGGTTTTGAGGTGACTCCCTTGACTTTTGGGGTGCAGGTGAGTGTTTGGGGGTGCAGGTGGAGGTTTTGGGGTGACTCCCTTGACTTTTGGGGTGCAGGTGAGTGTTTGGGGGTGCAGGTGGAGGTTTTGAGGTGCCTCCCTTGACTTTTGGGGTGCAGGTGAGTGTTTGGGGGTGCAGGTGGAGGTTTTGGGGTGCCTCCCTTGACTTTTGGGGTGCAGGTGAGTGTTTGGGGGTGCAGGTGGAGGTTTTGGGGTGCCTCCCTTGACTTTTGGGGTGCAGGTGAGTGTTTGGGGGTGCAGGTGGAGGTTTTGGGGTGCCTCCCTTGCCGCAGCTGGAGTTTTGGGGGTGACCCCCTGCCTATGGGCTTCCTCTGGAGCTTTGGGGGTGCAGCTTTGGGGGTGACTTGGGGGCAATTTTGGGGTGACCCTCAAATTTGGGGGGGGTCACTCTCAACATTTAGAACCCCCCCTGAGGTTTGGAGGCATCTGGGGGGTGGGGGAGGAGGATTTGAGGTGTCTGGGGGGGTGAATTGAAGTTATTGGGGGGGTTGGGGAGCAGCAGCACCCCAATTTTGGGGGGGGAGGGGCAGGATCCCCCCCCTTTTCCCCCATGGTGGGGTCAGGGCAGGGCATTTCCTGCCCAGATGTTCCAAACATCTGGATCCTTCTATAAACAGCTGCTTGAGGGGGAGGGGAATGGACTCAGGGCTCAGCAACAGTCACACAGAGGCAGCTTTTTGGGGGGGGGGGACCCCCAAAACTTCCCCCCTTCACTTTTTATTGGGGGGGGGGGCAGAGGATTAACACAGTGTGTGGGTTTAAATACTGTACAGCTGGGGGGAGCACAGAGACACACTTTGGGGTGCTCCCTCCCCCTAAATACCCCCCCCCAAAGTCAGAAGGGGTCGAGGTGAGGTTTTGGGGGGTCGAGGTGAGGTTTTTGGGGGGTCATGGGGGGGGGCTGCTCCGAGCTGGGTTGTTGGAGAACTTGTTGCTTTGGGAGCCCCTTGAGTTGGGTGAGGAGCTCTTGGATGAAGTCCTGTGAGGGATGAGGGGATGGGGGGGGTTAATTAAACAGCAGAGGGGGTAATTAGGTAGTAATTAGATAATTAGCCCCCCCTTCCCCCCTCAAATCCCCTCCCCCCCCCCTCCCTGGAGCCTGTTACTGGTGATAACTGGGGAGGAAATTCCTCCCCCCCTCCCCTCCCTGAGGAAGCTGGAGCTGAATAGTTTTGCCTTTTAAAGCCTGGTTGGGAGCAGGAGGAGCTGGGAGGGGGCTGGGGAGGCATTTTTTGGGGGGGGGAGGGGGTGTCCCACTCGTGGCAGCACCCCACTGCAATTACCCCCCCCCCCCAAACCCTCCCCCCCATCCCCCTGGGGGCTGTTACCTGGGTGTCTGCAGTGCAGGACTTCAGGATGCCCTGGATAAAGGGGGGGATGGGAGGGGGAAAAAGGGGGGGTTGTCAGGTGTGGAACCCCCCTCCCCACCTCAAAACTCGCGTGGGGAGGGTGGGGGGTGTAGATACCCCCCCTCCCCCTCCTTGAATAAGCTCCACCTGCAGCCTCTGGGCTCGATCCTCATCTGTCTCCAGCTCCAGCAGCTCGTCGATGTTCACCTCATCGGGCATCTCCCCCCTCCTGCCATGGGTGGGAGGGGGCTAAACTCCCCCCTCCCCAACCTCCCCTTCACCCCACGCGTGTCCCGTGGCAGGGGGAGACCCCCCATCCCCCCCAAACCCCTCCTAAAGGCTGCTGCTGGGTGTCCCAGAGCCCCCCCCACTATGTTGTGTGACCCCACCCCCCCTGAGCCATTCCCACGCCCCCATTCCCACGCCCCCCCCCCCCCCGCTCCGTGTCACGCCCACGGGGGACACGGGGGACACGGGGGGGGGGGATAGAGGGGCAGCTTGGGGACAGTCCCGGGTGGGGGCGCCACTGGTATCACCCCTGGGTCCGTTCCACCCTGTCCCGGTCCCAGTATCACCCCCGGGTCCTTCCCCCCATCCCAGTGTCACTCCTGGGTCCTGTCCCCCCCTCCCATCCCGGTCCCGGTCCCGGTATCACCCCTGGGTCCTGTCCCGGTCCCGGTATTGTCCCCGGGTCCTTCCCCCCTGTCCCGGTCCCAGTACTGGCCCCGGTATCACCCCTGGGTCCTGTCCCCCCCTCCCATCCCTGTCCCGGTCCCGGTATCACCCCTGGGTCCTGTCCCGGTCCCGGTATTGTCCCCGGGTCCTTCCCCCCTGTCCCGGTCCCGGTATCACCCCTGGGTCCTGTTCCCCCCCCCATCCCGGTGCCGGTATCACCCCTGGGTCCTGTCCCCCCTGTCCCGGTGCCGGTCCCGGCATTACCCCTGGGTCCTCCCCTGGGTCCTTCCCCCTGTCCCTGTCCCGGTATCATCCCTGGGTCCTTCCCCGTCATCCCGGTCCCGGTATCATCCCTGGGTCCATTCCACCCGGTCCCGGTCCCGGTGCTGGTCCCGGCATCACCCCCGGGTCCTTCTCCCCCCCATCCCGGTCCCGGTATCACCCCTGGGTCCTGTCCCGGTCCCGGCATCACCCCGGGTCCTTCTCCCCCCATCCCGGTCCCGGCATCACCCCCGGGTCCTTCTCCCCCCATCCCGGTCCCGGTGTCACCCCTTGGTCCTGTCCCGGTCCCGGCATCACCCCCGGTCCGTTCCACCCGGTCCTGTCCCGGTATCACCCCCGGGTCCTTCCCCCCACCCCTGTCCCGGCATCACCCCTGGGTCCTGTCCCGGTGCCGGTATCACCCCTCGGTCCTGCCCCCCCAACCCGGACCCGGTATCACTCCCGGTCCGTTCCACCCTGTCCCGGTCCCGGTATCACCCCTTGGTCCTGTCCCGGTCCCGGTATCACCCCCGGGTCCTTCCTCCTCATCCCGGTCCCAGTATCACCCCTGGGTCCCGTCCCGGTCCCGGCATCACCCCTGGGTCCTTCCAGCCGGTCCCGGTGCCGGTCCCGGTATCACCCCCTGGTCCTTCCCCCCATCCCGTTCCCGGTGCCCTTCTCACTCCCGGCTCCTTCCCACCCGTCCCCGTTCCCTACCCCGGGACCCTCTCCACTCGGTCCCGGTCCCCGGTTCCCTCCTAATCCCTTTCCCCCCCATCACATCCCGGTGTCCCCGGTGCCCCCTTTGCCCATCACACCCCGGTGTCCCCGGTGCCCGTTTGCCCATCACACCCCGGTGTCCCCGGTGCCGGTGCCCCTTTGCCCATCACACCCCGGTGTCCCCGGTGCCCGTTTGCCCATCACATCCCGGTACCCCCCCGGTGCCCGTTTGCCCATCACATCCCGGTACCCCCGGTGCCCGTTTGCCCATCACACCCCGTGTCCCCGGTGCCCGTTTGCCCATCACATCCCGGTACCCCCGGTGCCCGTTTGCCCATCACATCCCGGTACCCCCGGTGCCCCTTTGCCCATCACACCCCGGTGTCCCCGGTGCCCGTTTGCCCATCACATCCCGGTACCCCCGGTGCCCGTTTGCCCATCACATCCCGGTACCCCCGGTGCCCGTTTGCCCATCACACCCCGGTGTCCCCGGTGCCCGTTTGCCCATCACATCCCGGTACCCCCGGTGCCCCTTTGCCCATCACACCCCGGTGTCCCCGGTGCCCGTTTGCCCATCACATCCGGTACCCCCGGTGCCCGTTTGCCCATCACACCCCGGTGCCGGTGCCCGTTTGCCCATCACACCCCGGTGTCCCCGGTGCCGGTGCCCCCTTTGCCCATCACATCCCGGTACCCCCGGTGCCCGTTTGCCCATCACATCCCGGTACCCCCGGTGCCCGTTTGCCCATCATACCCCGGTGTCCCCGGTGCCCCTTTGCCCATCACATCCCGGTGTCCCCGGTGCCCGTTTGCCCATCACATCCCGGTGTCCCCGGTGCCCCTTTGCCCATCACATCCCGGTACCCCCGGTGCCCGTTTGCCCATCACACCCCGGTGCCGGTGCCCGTTTGCCCATCACATCCCGGTACCCCCGGTGCCCGTTTGCCCATCACATCCCGGTGTCCCCGGTGCCCGTTTGCCCATCACATCCCGGTACCCCCGGTGCCCCTTTGCCCATCACACCCCGGTGCCGGTGCCCGTTGCCCATCACACCCCGGTGTCCCCGGTGCCGGTGCCCGTTTGCTCTCCATACCCGCCCCCGGTAAAGCTCCTCCAGCCTCCCGTCGATCCACTGCTCGGTGTCCAGCCTCCGCTGCAGCTCCCTCCGGTTGTACTTCACCGTTACCCTCGCGGGTCTCCGTTGGATCCCGGGGCTCCGGGCTGGAGGTTGGGGACGGTTCGGGGATCCCCCCCGACCCTGGCGCCGCCCCACGCGGTTCGCGGCCATCGCTCGGGAACGCGGCGCCGGGGGAAGCGCCGGGGCGAGGGGAGAAGGGGAGGGGAGGGAGGGGAGGGGAGGGGAAAGGGGCTGGAGCCGGAGGGGAGGAGGGAAGGGGGATGACGGCAGCGTTGGACAGTGACTGAGAGCACAGCTCCCCACACCCTAGAGCGCCCCCCAGAGCCCCTATAGAGCCCTGTAGACCCCTATAGACCCCCTAGAGTCCCTATATAGCCCCATATAGCACCCTATAGACCCCCTAGAGCCCAATATACCCCTATAGATCCCTATAGCCCCCTATAACCCCTATAGACCCCCTAGAGCCCTATATTCCCCTATAGATCCCTATAACCCCCTATAACCCCTATAGACCCCCTGTAGCCCCCTATATACCCTTATAGATCCCTATAACCCCTATAGACCCCCTAGACCCCTATATATATCCTGTATAGCCCTATAATCCCTATAGACCCAGTAGAGCCTTATATAGCCCCATAGATCCCTATAGCCCCCTATAACCCCTATAGATCCCCTAGAGCCCAATATACCCCTATAGATCCCTATAGCCCCCTATAGCACCCCAGATCCCCTATAGACCCCTGTAGCCCCTACAGACCCTCTAGCCCCTATAGACCCTCCCCTAGACCCCCTAAGCTCCCTCTAGCCCCTATAGACCCCCATAGACCCCCTATAGCCCCCTAAAGACCCCTATAGATCCTGTGTAGCCCTATAGACCTCTATAGCCCCTATAGACCCCTATAGCCCCCCTATAGACCCTTAAAGACCCCTATAGATCCTGTATAGCCCTATAGACCCCTATAGACCCCTATAGACCCCTAAAGACCCCTATAGATCCTGTATAGCCCTATAGACCCCTATAGCCCCTATA